>NW_012119487.1:9335773-9397469 GCF_000951035.1 Colobus angolensis palliatus
TTGGCTTTTATCTTCTTGGATGCCCTTGGGGGTTTGATTATGGTGTAAGGTGGGTTCAGTCGACTGACTTTGAGTCTAGTCTCCTCTTGTGGAGGAGCCCCCTCTGTTTACTGTCTCTATGCCTGCATTTCTTTTATTGGATGTTCTGGTCCATGGGGCTGCCTCATGCAAAGGCTATATGCTTGCCAGGTAAGCCCTATTCTGCTCTTCATGTACTGCCCAGGAATCACAGTGTTGTCCCTGCCTATAGAATTCAGGCAGAAGCGGGACTGCTGGGCTGGAAGCTGTTGCAGGTATGGCCTGTCTGACTACAAAAGGCCAGGCCAGGAGTGGGTGGAGTTGACTATTCTGTCATTGAGTGTTTCCAGGAAGGCAGGAGGCTGTGCCCCTCAACAGATTCAGGCTGAAGTAGGACCACTGGGCTGGAAGCTGTAGCAGGTGCAACTTGCCTGGCTACCAGTAGCAGAGGTGGGTGGGGATGCCTGTCCTGCTGCCTAGGTGCTTTCTGGGATAACGGGAGGCTGTGCCATCCAACTGAGTTCTCACAGAGCACAACTATGGGCCAGAAGCTAATTTGAACTCCTGGGCTCATAGCGATTCCCCACCTCAGTCTCCTAAAGTGCTGGGATTATAGATATGAGCTACTGTATCTGGCCTGATTTCTTTTTAAGATATTTATCTCTTCCTTTATTTCCTAGATTGCCTTAGAAATTTCTTTGTGTTAGTACCTGACCTTGTCTTGGATCTTATTGAGCTTCCTTGCAGTCCATGCTTTGAATTCTTTATCTGTCATTTCTGAGTTTCCATTTTGGTTAGGGACCATTGCTGGAGAGCTTTTGTGATCCTTTGGTGGTGTCACTGTATTCAGATTTTTCATGGTGCAGAATTCTTGTGCTGGTTCCTTCTCATCTGGAGACACTGGCACTTCTAATTTTTGTAATTGTTTTTGTGCAGGTAGAATTTTTTTTTTTCTTTCTCTGTGATACTGATTTTTTCTTCCTTCCCTTTCCCCACTCCCTAGGGGGTGTGACTATAAAGAATGCTGGGTAGGGTCTTTTGACTTTGCTTCTATAACCATAAGCACTTCTGTTGGCAAGTTTTAAATTGGGATATGCAGTTTTACCTATCAGCCAGTAGAGGGCGCTTATGGGTAAGTGCGATCTGTGGCCAAAGTGGCTCGGTGTACACTTGATCTTTGTTTACTGGGAGATGCTGTCTGTTGCCTCAGGCAGTGGGCTGATTCGTGGAGTAAACAGTGATCTGTGCTCCCTCCTCAGCCCTGGGGAGGTGTGAGGAGGGGTGGAAGGTGGGCAGGGCTGGACCAAGCAGGTCCACCTACAGTTCCCCCAGTGGCAGGCACAAGAGCCAAGGCCAAAGGAGAATCCAGTGGGTGGCCACCAGATGTCCAGAAGTGTGTCCAGGTATGGAGCTGAGAAACCTCCTTGACCCCAAGTTCTCTGCACATAGATAGGGGCGGCCGAAACTCATAATCCAGGAGAGTGGGTTCTCCACATGCTCTGGAGATATGCCTGGGGCCTGGGCATGGAGCAGAGATAGCCCCCCATGCACCAGGATCTCTGCACAGGAATGGTAGGGTGGCTCACTCTGCTGTTCCAGTTGAGCAGGTGCTCCAAATGCCTGGAGATCTGCCTGGATATGAAGCAGAGATGGGGACCCCCTGCACCTGGATCTCTGCACAGGAATGGTGGGGCTGTTCAGGCTACCAATCCCAGCAAACGGATGCTTTGAATGCCTGGAGATCTTCCTGGGCATAGAGCAGAGAGGCCCTGCTGCACCACGATATATACCCAGGAAGAGTGGGGCAGGTCAGGCTGCCAAAGCAGGCAAGTAGGTGCTTTGAATGCCTGGAGATCTGCCTGGGCATGAAGTGGAGAGGACCCACCATGTGCAGGAAGGATAGGGTGACTCAGGCTGCTAGTCCATGCAAGCACGTGCTCCATATGTTTGGAGATCTGCCTAAGTGTGAAGCAGAGAGGGCCCTACTGCACCATAATCTATGCACAGAAAGGGTAGGGTGGTTCAGCCTGCTGATCCATGTAAAGGGATGCTCTGAATACCTGGAGATCTGCCTGGGTATGGAGCAGAGAGGGCCCTGCTGCACCATGATCAATGTCCATGAAGGGTAGGGTGGCCCAGGATGCTGGTCCAGGCAAGTGGGTGTTCCAAATGCCTGGATTTATGCCTGGGGTGGAGGGGAGAGGGCCCTGCTGCACCATGATCTTAGGAGAACATGCTGGGGCACCCAGCAGTAATATACATAGACTGGTTTCAGGTCATCAAGCTGGCCCTGGCTGCAAGTCTCATTGTCCAGGAGAAAGTGCAGCTGTAGCAGCTCTCCCCGCCATCCAGGTCCTGCATTGGAGGAAAGCACAGTTCCAACACCCCAGTTAGCTTCGGGGATTAGGAGCAGCAGTGTTCTCTTCCTTGGCTTGGGTTGCTCAGATCCCCAGGGAAAAGGTGTCACAAAGGGAGGCTCTCTGCCTTTCTTGCATACTGGAGCCTCGCTTACTTTTATCAGCCTCTGTTCTCCTTCCTGGGATCTGGGTGTCATTTATGATTCCACTGGGTTTCTGTTTTCCTTCCTGAATTAAAGCTTACAGAGTCGATTGCTTTTTTTTGAGACAAGGTCTCACTCTCTTGCCTAGGCTGGAGTGCTGTGGCATGATCACAGCTCACTGCAACCTCGGCCTCCCAGGCTCAGGTGAGTCTCCTGCTTCAGTGTCGTAAGTAGGTAGGACTACAGGTGTGCATCACCATGCCTGGCTGATTTTTTGTTTGTATTTTTAGAGATGGGATTTTACCATGTCACCCGGGCTGGTCTTGAACTCCTAAACTCAAGCAAAGCAATCCACCCATCTCGGCCTCCCCAGGTGCTGGAATTACAGACTTGAGCCACCATGCCAAGCCCACAGTTGATCTTTATGCGCTATCCTGATATTTCCAAGTGGCTGATGCATGCTAAAAGCCTCTAATCAACAATGTTGGGGGAAAAAAGATGCCACATTATCTTTATATTCGCTTTATTTTCTCTGTCACACATATACATACCGTTTTCCTGAAATATTTAAGATTAGTTTGCATACTTCATATCTTTTTTTTTTCCTTTTCTTTTTTTTTTTTTTTTTTTTGAGATAGAGTCTCGCTCTGTCGCCCAGGCTGGAGTGCACTGATGCGATCTTGGCTCACTGCATCCTCAGGCTCCAGAGTAAGCTGGTACAATAGGCACCCGCCACCAGGCCTGGCTAATTTTTGTATTTTTAGTAGAGACAGGGTTTCACCATGTTGGCCAGGCAGGTCTCGAACTCCTAACCTCAGGTGATCCACCCACTTCAGCCTCCCAAAGTGCTGGGATTACAGGTGTGAGCCACCGGGCCCGGCCACCCTTTTACCTCTTAGTATTTCTGTGTTTCTTAAAAACAAAGGTGTTCTTTTATGTAATTTGACCAGGCTGGAGTGCAATGGCACGATCTCGGTTCACTGCAACCTCCTACTCCCGGGTTCAAGCTATTCTCCTGCCTCAGCCTCTGGAGTAGCTGGGATTACAGGCGCCTGCCACCATGCCCAGCTAAATTTTGTATTTTTAGTAGAGACAGGGTTTCACCATGTTGGCCAGGCTGGTCTCAAACTCCTGGTCTCAGGTGATCCGACTGCCTCGGCCTCCCAAAGTGCTGGGATTACAGGCATGAGCCACTGCACCCAGCCTCCTTTTATGTATTAATAACTGCAGGAAATTGTCACATGTAGGAAATTGATACAGTAATCTACAGTCTATATTTCAATTTTGTGAATTACCGATAATATCTCTTAAAGCATTTACTACCATCCAGTACAGGACCTTTAGTTGCCGTATCTCTTGTGTGTCCTTTAAATTGCAATAGTGCTTTGGCCTTTCTCATAACATTCGCATTTTTTGAAGAATATATTTATCAAATGTTCCTCAGATGAGATTTGCCCATGTCCTTGAGATTAGATTTCAGTTATGAGTTCCCAGCTCAACTTCTTGTCAGTTATGTTGTGTCCTTCCCAGAGTATCATCACATCCAGAGGCACGTGATGTCTCTCTTTTCCCCATTGATGATGATAATTTTGATCTACTCAGTTAAGGGATTATCCAGTTCTTCACACAGTATAGTTACTTATTTTTTTCTTGTAACTAATAAGCAGTCTGTGAGGAAAAACTGTTTTTGTTCTTTTACTTTTTTCTAATTAATGTCTTTGTAGGAAATTAAAAAATATACAGGTAAGCTAAAGTTAGGGAAAAATTGTCTTATAAACCTAGCGATAACCACATTTTAGTGTATATTGGTGCATCTCTCTTCTTTATGTTATAATAATGATTACTAAAAAGGATTATACCTTACATACTGTTTGGTAAATTGCTTCATTCATTTAGCAGTATATTATAAATATTTTTCATGTGTCAGTAAGTATTACAATATTTTAATGGCTGCATAGTTTTCCGTTGTGTAGCAGTCCTTTGCCTATAGATTATTCTGTGATGTTCAGTTTAGCCTCACATTCCAGGTACAAGAGATCCTTAATGGCTATCCCCTAGGGCTTAGGGAATCTCTTCCACACAAGAGCCTCCAACCATGGAATCTTGATGTCTGTCTTATCCCATCAGCACTACTATGTTGTTTTTCTGTTCTGCTGTTCCATACTAATGTGCTGTGTTCCTTTCTCTGACCATTCCTAGGTCCACAGTAGCACACTTTATCAAATATTTAAACCTATTTCTGATTCACTTGGGTTGTTTTCATCTTTAACTGCTAATATTGTATCTGGATGTTAATTTTTTTGTTTGTCTTATTGCAAATATAGACTATTATGAGTTAAGTGAACTTTTATGGAGTAGTCTTTTGAGTAGAGCATCTGGCCAAAATACCTTCATACCCACCAAAAACAAAAACACAAAATATTTGGAGCACAGTTTATCTTTTTATTTGGAACTTCTTTTCTATTACCTGAATTTCTAGTTAACCTATATTCATATTTTGGGTCAGGTATCTTAGGAGATCTCAGCTCTTGTCTATTAGGATTACTTAGCAAATTATCTTGAGTGAACTTTCTATATAGGAGATAAAGCATAACCTTTAAATGCATTATTTTGTAGATTTTTCTCCCTTTAATATTTAATCATTTGAAAGTCTGTCTTCCACCACAAGTTGTTTAGTTTCAAGCTGTTTAGGTATATGGAAATATAACCTCTCTATGTAGATGTGGGACAGTTTACAAATGAATCTATCGGTACTTTCATAGTTTAGTTCAAATGTGACAAAATTATATCTGGAAGACTTAGGTGTAGGATCTCTTTTTTATTGACTGAAGGCAAAACAATTTTAACTCAAATGAATGAAGTAACTTTGTTGTTTTTAAACTTTTTTTTGAGACAGAGTCTCGCTCTCTCCCCCAGGCTGGAGTGCAGTGATGCGATCTCGGCTCACTGCAACCTCCACCTCCTGGGTTCAAGTGATTCTCCTACCTTGGCCTCCCAAGAAGCTGGGATTACAGGTGCATGCCACCACACCTGGCTAATTTTTTGTATTTTTAATAGAGATGGGGTTTCACCATGTTGGCCAGGATGGTCTCGAACTCCTGACCTCAGGTGATCCGCCTGCCTTGGCTTCCCAAAGTGCTGGGATTACGGACGTGAGCTGCACCGGCCTATTTTTAAACTTTTCTTTACACTTTGAGAAATAATGTCTGCTATTTTATAGATGGCGATGTAATAGTGATACCCTGTCTCTTAAAAAATGTAAAAAATTAGCCGGGCATGGTGGTGCACACCTGAAGTCCCAGCTACTCAGAAAGCTGAGGTGGTGGGAGAATTGCTTGACCCCAGGAATTGGAGGCTGCAGTGAGCTAAGATTGTGCTACGTGCTCCAGCCTGCATGACAGAGCAAGACCCCGTCTCTTAAAAAAATGGCTGTTGTGATGTTGGTAGACATGTTGAAAGATCTTGTCATTTATAACACTAACAAAAGTAAATAAAATATTAAAGCATATATTTGGTATGATATATGCTTTAATCTTGTCATTTATAACACTAACAAAAGTAAATAAAATATTAAAGCATATATATTTAATGTGAGCTTTTCTGGGTGCAAAGTATAGAAAAGTCTTTGAGGCACATACTAAAATAATAAACCCGTATCTCTTTTAGAACTTGTAGTATTTTTATAATATCATATAAGCTTCTCTGTTACACTTCAACATTATTAAATACTATTGACATGTACATTTGTAAGTAGTTATGAAGAGTTTATATTCTTTATGCTTTGCTATGTTTTAAAATATGTAATGGATTTTAGTATAACCTTAATTTTCATGAAATACATGAGTGACAATTTATTTTAAAAGCAGAGAAGGCCAGGTGCAGTGGCTCAGGTCTGTAATCCCAGCACTTTGGGAGGCCGAGGCTGGCAGATCACCTGAGGTCAGAAGTTTGAGACCAGCCTGGCCAACATGGTGAAACCCTATCTCTACAGCCTGGCCAACATGGTGAAACCCTGTCTCTATTAAAAATATCCAAAATTAGCTGGGTGTGATGGCTTGTGCCTATAATCCCAGCTACTCAGGAGGCTGAGGCAGGAGAATTGCTTGAACCTGGGAGGCGGATGTTCCAGTGAGCTGAGATCATGCCATTGCATGCCAGCCTGGACAACAAGCAAAACTCTGTCTCAAAAAAAAAAAAAAGAGAGAGAGAAAACGTGGTTCTTCATGCTTATAGTTTACAAATATTTTAATATTGTTCCTGGTCTGTATTACCTTTTTTTAAGTAATAGTAATACATTGTATATTTTGATATGTAAAGTAAGTTAAAGATATAACTCCTTTAACTATTAAAGTCTTTTTCTTAGCACTAGGGGGCACCCCTGATTTATAAATTCATGTTATACTTAATCTTGCCTAGAAACTGGAGTGAAGTGAAATAATTTGAAAAATATTTTGCAAACTGAGAGACTCTGTTCAGAGAATCTGGATTATCAAGCTGGTTTTGTTGTATAGCAGTATAAATATAAGTTGATTCTTAATAATATAAGGATAAAGAAGCTTATAGAATGAGATGGTTTATATAGGAGGAAATTGTTTTGTAGTTTATTCATTTTCACATTGATTTTCTAAGTGGGTGCTGTTAAATGGTTTTAAAACTTCATGATTTTGAATATATTTCTATTTTAAAAATTCTAGCATGATGTTCTGCTCTTAGCAGGTGCCTAGGCTGTATCTGAATAAATTAAGATAAATTCAAGATGTGACTGAAGGCTGCTATCATTAGTAATAATTTTTAAGCATTTCAAAACCAAGAGCATGTTTTACTACATCTAGGAAACAGATCTTAGCCATTCTCATTCATTGTGTTTGCAATTAGGATTTTTAGTGATACTCAGCAACAATTGCTTCCCAAAGATATATTTCTAAGGTTTTGTCTTTTCTTTTTTATTTAAGACACTTGTTGAATTTAAGCCTTATGGGGATTAAGTAGATAGTAGCATCTGCATCTTCATTGCATCATATTAATAGCATATTTACCAGTACCAACACTGTTTTAGGTGCTTTGTGTATATTATCTCATTTCTCTTCACCACAGCTCTATGAAGTGTAGGTACTTATTATCCCTATTTTATAGATGAGAAAGCTGAGTACAGAAAAGTTAAAATTTCCTGGGTTTACACAGAGGTAATGTGGTTCCAAAATTTGTACTTTTAAATCACTATATCCTATATTGCTTCTCCAGAGAAAGGAAGCTTAGCATTGAAGTAATTATTATTGACATTTATAAAACTCACCTTTTAAAGTGAATATAGCATAGAGTATCTAATTTATAGACACTTAACATTTCTCTTATGAAATACATCATAGATCTTTAAAGTTGAAAAGGGATCTTAAAGTTCATTTACCACTGTCGTTTTACAGAGAAGAAGAAATTCTAACCTAGAGAGGTAAAGTTACCTACTCAGTTTATATGGCAAGTTATTTATGGAAAGATGTTAGAACTTGAAGTAAGTACTCTGACTTCCAGTAAAGTAGAAAATCTGTGTTGTGGAAAGAGTATTTGACTAGAATTTTGATGGCTTGAAACTTGCTCTTGGCTCCATATTTGCCATCCTGTGTTCTCAGAAGTTCTGTGTTTCTTTGTTATGTGGGTATGATATATCTTCCCTAATTAGTGTTATTGGTAGTTTTGCAAATCAACCTAATGTATTAAAGATATTTAATAAACTTTAAAGTCCTATACAAATAAACATAATGTATATTATGGTACAGTAAAGCCACCATTTCTGTGGATTCTACTTCTGGATTCAGACAAATCTGAGTTGAAAATACTTGGGGCAAAAAAAAAAGGATGTTTGCATCTGTACTGAACATGTACAGACTTTTCCTTGCTATAATTCCCTAAACAATACAGTATAACAACCATTTACATAGCATTGGCATTGTATTAAGTTTTATGAGTAATCTGGAGATGATTTAAAGTATACAAGAGGATGTGTATAGGTGATACGCAAGTACTGCACCATTATATAAGGGCCTTAAGCATCGGTGGATTTTGGCATCTATGGTGGATCCTGGAACAAATCCCCTATGGATTCTGAGAGATTACTGTATTTTTGTGATAGGTAGTCCATAAAATTTTAAGTATTTGTGATATGTTGGTAATCTGGATCAGTAGCTATAAGCGTATTCAGTATTGTTGATTTACAGGTGTCATTTGGATCACTAAAAATTTATTGTGTTGTGGTATGTGTTACTTTGCCGTGCATTTTTTTTTTTTGCAGATTTTATTTACTTTAAAAAAGTTGTACATTTGATTTTTTTTCCCTCACAATAACCACTTAGCGAAAAGTTATGCTTTTGCTTTGCTTATGAAGAACATAACAGTAACATGTATTGAATACTGTTTATTTGGTGTTTCTGGTTGTTTGAAAAGAGCATACAAGATTGTCCTCAATCTGGATTTAGTGGCTGAGCTAAAATAATAGAGTTTAGTGAAGTTGAAATATTTTTTTTTTTGTCATGGTGGTAGGCATAGAGTTGTTTTCTTAAACTTCGAGGGAGGACATTTGCTTAACTTTTTTATTTTTTACAGGAATAATGTATTTGTGGCCTTGGACATGAGGCAATCAGTCCTCTGTTGCTGTTAACCTAAGGTCAGGGACTGATGAGGAAAGCATGGACCTAATGAACGGGCAGGCAAGCAATGTCAATATTGCAGCTACTGCTTCTGAGGTAAGATATTTAAGAAGCTTAGGTATAAAGTTTCTTACCTGGCTTTCTAAGTTTTCAAGCATTATGTTTGTTCACATACTTAAATCAGAAGTGCATTTAGTGCAGAAGTACATGTGCAGAAGTACACATATTTTAACTTTTACTTTAGTGATTCATATGTTTGCTGTGCCTCATAGATATACTTAATCCTTATCTGCTTAAGATACTTGAAGAATAATGGTAACTCATAAAACTCTTTATTTTTAAAAGAAACTTTTGGTTCTTGGGTTAAAGTTTAGCATTTAAGATGGAGATGTGAAGACTGAACTAGATGCTCACTCCTCTAGTGAATATATTATGATTGTATTTTTGCCCCAACTTTTTTCTTTTTTTTCTTTGTGTATAGATCTAGAGAACTTGCCTACTTTCCTTAATAACTTTAGCATCTGGCTTCTATATTTCTTCTTTATTTTTCTCTTAGTATATTGGATGAGAATAACGTTTATGACCCTTTAACACCTTGACCTCAAAGTTCCTTAATAGCCTCAACTCCATTCCAAAATGGGCTCCATTTTGCCCCAGCCAGTTATTTAGGCCTTGATATCACTGAAAATAGATTCTAAGTCTATGGTTTCCATTGTTTTTCTTATGTAGATTATTTATTTTCATCTCTAGTCCTGGCTTCCCTCGTGAATTTTATTAAGCATTTTTGATGGACCAGACATTTGTAATGTCCACAATATCAAGTTTCTTATTACTGGTCTGCTCCACAACCGTAAAGAAAATAGTCCAAACCTTTTATCTAACTTACATTAATAGCATCACATTTCCATAGCCATCTAAGTTTAAATCTTTAGATGTGTGGTTTTTTTTGTGGGGGGGTTTGAGACAGAGTTTTGCTCTCGTCGCCCAGGCTGGAGTGCAGTGGTACGATCTTGGCCTTCTACAACCTCTGCATGCCGGGTTCAAGCAATTCTCCTGCCTCAGCCTCCCCAGTAGCTGGGATTACAGGTGCCTGCCACCATACCTGGCTAATTTTTGTATTTTTAGTAGAGATGGGGTTTTTATCATGTTGGTCAGGCTGGTCTTGAACTCTTGACATCAGGTGGTCCACCTGCCTTGGCCTCCCAAAGTCCTGGGATTATAGGCGTGAGCCACCGCGCCCAGCCAATGTGTTGTTAATTAACTTTGTTTTGCCCACCACAACCATTGTCTCATCATAGCAGAGAGAGTCCACTAGCAAGACAGAAGTTACAATCTTATATAATGTATTCACGGAAGTGACATCTCACCTCATTTTCCATATTCTGCTGGTTAGAAATAAGTCACAGGTTCTGCCCATACTCAACGGGAGAGGATCACACAGGGGTGAGAATACCAAGAGATAGAGATCTTTAGCAGCTATCTTAGAGCCTGTCCACTGTGCTTTATCTCTGGGATCCAGTACTTTTCTCCTTATTTCTATTACTGTACTACCATCTTAGTTTGGTCATTTATTATTTCTTGTCTGGATTAGTGCCATGGCCTTATATTTGGTATTGCACTTAGATTTTCTGTTGTTTCTGGTCTTTCAACTGAAATTTAAGATTAGTATTCTTAAAATACAACTCTTAAACTTTATCTTTTCCCAAACCAGTCTGTGGTTCCTCATTGCCTACTAATTAAATTCAAATGCTCACTCGGCCTTTTATTCAAGACTTTCTTCAAAATGGCCCCAGATTTTTGGATTTAACCCCTACTCGTCCTCTACTTGAAACTTTACAGTCTAACGAGAGAATACTACATTTGCCGGTGTCTGTATAAACCATTACATTTTCCTTCTTCTATCATAACTTTGCCTATACCAATTTTTCTAGCTGGAATTTTTCTTCCCATTCTGGTGTGTCCCCTCCCCATCACTGCATGCACAAAACATTTTGTCTTTCAAACATATTTCAAATGCTATGCTTTTAATAAAGCTTTTCCTAATCCCTTAAACAGATGGGAGCTTTCCTATTTTTAAAACTGTCACTTAGAAAAATCTCTTTCTATAATTTTTTCCATAAATTTATACATAGCTTTTTTATATTTACAACAATAGGATTATATTTATATATATGTTTGTAATATATGTTTGTTTTCTTCATATATTTGTAACCGTATTTCTTGAATATGTTACATATATGTATATATGTGTATATTTTTAACTATTCAGAAATACCTGTTCTAGTATCATAGGAAGCAGAATACAAATATTTGTTAAATAAAATAGGTCAGTCACTTGTACAAACAATTCTGTTGACTTTACTAAAAGTGAATTAATTACACCAGGCTTCAGAGTAGTATAATTAGCAAATGTAAAGTAAGAATGAATTACTTAAATTACTTACCACCCTTTAAATTGTCCATTTATTGTGGCAAGAAAATAAAATTAAAGTTTTGTATTTTTCCACCTTCTCTTAAAATACAGATCTAGTAACATCAAAGTACAAACTTCTTATAGAAGTGATAAGCTTACAGAATGGGTAAAATACTTTATCTCGGTTGGCTGACTTATCCTTTCTCACTACCTTTTATATTTAACCTATGTTTGAAGTTTCTGTTAGTAGGAGAATTACAGTAAACTTGTTTTCAGACATTTAGAAGTATCAGTAGTTTTTGAGTCATGCCTTGAATGAATTACTGCTATTCTCCTGGTGGACATTATTGCTTTGTGTCTTATCATTACCAATTTATTACTGGTATTAGGGAAGCACATCAAAATGCACACTAGTAATTTTTTAAGCCTCTAATGGCATTAAGAAGGAAAAAAGAGAAGTGTTCATTCTTTTTGATAAGCAATAAAATTGTCGTGATGATTTACTAACTTGGCTGAGTTAAAAACTTGGAGAAAATTACTGATTTATGTTTATGATTCATGTGTTCACCTGACAAAATGCATCTAGTTATTTGGACAGCTATTGGATTAGTGTATACTGCTTAACTGATGTCTGTTTGAATACTTAACATTATGAATAAAATTTTGTATTAGTTTTGGGACATAAAATAATATTGTTGACATAATATAAACTAGTCATAGTTACAGAGATTAAACACAAGAAATGAAACTCCATTTTATTTATGAGGTTTCTGCTTTATTGAGGTTTCTGCTTGGATTCATTCACTGGAATTCAGGTTTCTGCTTGGATTTGTAAAGAGCTTAGAGTTCATCACTCCTGTCCTCACAATTGGAAAAAAGCTAAACAAACTGAAAATCAATAACTCCTCTTAGCTCTATCAGAGAAGTGCTATCACAGAGCACATTTAACAGTGATGCCCTGAAACCTGGAGAGATAGGCAAATAGAGAACCACAGCTTACAGGAGCAGAAGTCAGTGGAGCCACATAAACCCTAATTGATGAACTGCTGGAGGCTGTGTGTGGACTAGCTTGAGAGTTAAAAACTCCTTGGGGGTCCAGTCTTGGGTTCTTCTCACCCTCTACTTTTCTGATTTTTATTATCTCTAAGATGCCTACAAGCTTCTCACAGTAAAGACAAAAAAATTCCCTTCTGCTTCTAGCAGGGGGAGGAAAGAAATAGCCATTTTGAAATACACCCAGATAGAAAGTAACCATATTGAAACATGCCCAGAGCATTCTGTTCTCCACCTGCCCTCAAGCGAAACTGCTTCACCAGAGCCTAACTCACTTGGGAGAGGAAACAGCCTCAACTTCAAGCCCTTCCAGACTTCCTGTCTCACCTAAGCAGAGCCAGGGGGACAGAGAAGCATTTGTGAAGTTCACAGTCTGGGGACACACTCAGTGAAAGACTAAAAGCAAATAATAGGACTATAGGACACTCTCTCCCTAGCACCCCCTCAAATACACACACGTACCCTGCCTACCCCCACCACATCAGCAGGGCTTCTGTATAATACTAAGATTTCAGCTGAAAGAACTGCAAGGCTGAAACTAAGAAGGGATTTCTAGGGAAACCCAAAGACAACAGAGGATAAAAAAAATAAGGATACTATAGGAAATTGAAGACTCAGACACCTATAACAATACCAAATTATAAGCACAGTATAATGCCTAGCATGATAAAAAATAAACCCTTAACAGTAGTAAAGGCCTATTCAACCTGAGTTCCTATTACCCAATATACCATTTCTAGCTTTCAACAAAAAATTACAAGCCATGCTAAAAGGCAAGGAAAAAAACACAATTTGAAGAGATAAATCAAGCAACAGAACCACTCTCATATGGCAGAGATTTCGCATTATCAGACTGGGAGTTAAAATAACTGTCATTAATATGCCAAAGGCTCTAATGAAAAAAAGCGTATAACATGCGAGAACAAATGGATAATATAGACAGGGATATTGAAACTATTAAGAATCGAAAAGAAATGCTAGAATTCAAAAGCACTGTGACAAAAATGAAGAAGGCCTTTGGTGAGCTAACCAGTTCCAGTAGACTGGTGACCAGTAGACAGCCAAGGGAAAGAATCAGTGAGCTGGAAGACGTGTCAGTAAAACTTCCCAAACTGAAATGCAAAGAGAAAATAGAATGAAAGAAAAAAAAAAAGGCCGGGCGCGGTGGCTCAAGCCTGTAATCCCAGCACTTTGGGAGGCCGAGACGGGTGGATCACGAGGTCAGGAGATCGAGACCATCCTGGCTAACACGGTGAAACCCCGTCTCTACTAAAAAATACAAAAAACTAGCCGGGCGAGGTGGCGGCGCCTGTAGTCCCAGCTACTCGGGAGGCTGAGGCAGGAGAATGGCCTAAACCCAGGAGGCAGAGCTTGCAGTGAGCTGAGATCCGGCCACTGCACTCCAGCGTGGGCGACAGAGCGAGACTCCGTCTCAAAAAAAAAAAAAGGAACAGAA
The DNA here is from genome assembly GCF_000951035.1 of Colobus angolensis palliatus. Classification (NCBI taxonomy): domain Eukaryota; kingdom Metazoa; phylum Chordata; class Mammalia; order Primates; family Cercopithecidae; genus Colobus; species Colobus angolensis. The sequence goes on from NW_012119487.1 coordinate 9,349,852, forward strand.
TAGCCCAGGACTGTGGGACAGTGACGAAAGGTGTAGCATATGCATAATGGGAACACCAGAAGGACAAGAGAAAGAAGCAGAAGAAATATTTGTAGTAATAATAGTTGAGAATTTTTCAAAGTTGATGACAGATCCCTTTCTTTGTAATGATCATGGCTCGATATTTAGCATTTAGCTGCTACTAAAAGAGAGGAAAAGCAAAAATGAGTGCTTAAAACTAATATATAATAGCTGGTAGGTTGATCTGTGTACTGTGCTAATTGAAACTTTGGTTAATTTTTTTGCTGTTATCTGTAGCCTCATATCCTACCACCATTTAAAAGAGCCTGATCTAAATATTCTCATATTGATGTTCCTCTGAATTTAGCCAACTGATACAGAATATATTATTATGTCATGGCACAGACGAAGTGGAAAATTTTTAACAGTAATAAGATTTTCAGGGCCAAAATCCACTGTTCATTCTGCCTATAGCCACAGAATATTCAAACTTGAAACAGTAATTTTTAAGCAAGGAAAACTTAAATTTGTAATATAATAGGTAGAATAGTATTAATTGTACTATCACAGACAGATCACATAACTAAGAATGGATTATGTGTAACTGTAATTAACAGGATTCTGAATATTTTCTGATAACTTATGTTATAAAGCTAATTTGTCTTTTTCTTACTAAAAATTAGTTTTAAAAATTTTAAATAGGTATATAGCCTTCTCCCCTGACTTCCCTTTACCTTATTTGAGAATCATTGAACTAGTTAAAAATCATTTATTTCTATAGGAAATGATAGGTTGTCAGGATGAGGAAACTGACACACAAGAAAATAACTCGTTCAAGAACCTAAAAATTGAAAGTCACAGTTTTAGATTTCAAGTTGTCCGACCCTTTATCTGGTGCTCTAACAACTAAGCAGCATATTCTGCTCAGCTTTTCTGCAGCATTTGGTAACCTACTGTTTTGTTTTCTCAGTTTTTAAGGCCAATCTAGTTTCTGTCACTTGAATGTGAGACAGGATTAAAAAGGCTACATTTTCTTTCACTTTAACAGAAAAGTAGCAGCTCTGAATCCTTAAGTGACAAAGGTTCTGAGTTGAAGAAAAGCTTTGATGCTGTGGTATTCGATGTTCTTAAGGTTACACCAGAAGAATATGCGGTAAGCCTCCTACTTCTGCCTTCTCCAGTTTTGCACATAATTTACATGTTGGTGCTATTGAGTTAGAATTTGTAGGTCCAGCAAAAGAGATGGCTTTTAAAAAGCTGGATATGGGAATTATTGGGGAAGATGGTACAGCTGTGGAGCAAACAGAGGGATGAAGTGGGAAAAGTAAGAAAAGTTGTACTTTTTTTTTAAGGGCAGCTTTATAAGTTACACTTCAATTTGGTAAGTAGCAATATGTATTTACCATTATGGTAATTGCTTTCATCCCTCTATACCATTTCTCCAAGCCAACTGTATTTTATTGACATATCTAAGAAACATTTTTATGGTTTTTTTAATTAAAAAATTGAAAAATGAAATGTGAAGGTGTTGTTGGATGAAAGGTATTTAGAAAAACATTTGTTTCTTAATATAGATTTGTTTTCTCATTCTCCTTTAATTTGTTAGCAGAATATATTGATTTCCTAATGTTAAACCATTCCTGCATTCCAGAGATAAACTGTGCTTGGTCATAGCATATTATTCCTTGACAGTTGAATTTTGTTTTATATCTGTAGCCATAAGTGGGATAGGTCCATAGCATATAAAGCTCTTAGATATAATGTTGGCTTTAGTGTAGTTTCATTTTTTTTTTTTAAGTTAGGAAGAAAACCTTTTTAGTAATATCTGATTTTATACCACTGTTTGAGGAGCTGTAATTTAATCATCATAACAAGAACACTGCTACATGAACTTATCTGGTTTTTATTTTTTGATTATAATTTAATGTGACTGTCCAAATTTTTAAAATTATTTTTATTTTTTAACTTTACACAATTTATCTTCCAAGAAAATACAAATAGGCATGAGATTAAAAATAATTCTGTTTAATGGTACAGGGACTAAATTTTATTTTCCTTAAGCCCTTATAAAATTGAGTATTTGGTAATATTTTAGTATAGAATTTAGGTTTAGGTTACATGTTAATTTTAATTTAGGTTACATGTTATTGTATTGGATTCCAAAGAAGAAATTATCATTTTTACTTTATATTTCAGGGTCAGATAACATTAATGGATGTTCCAGTATTTAAAGCTATTCAACCAGATGTAAGTAGTTTTGAGAATGTTCCTTTTAAATATAGAAAACAATCAATCTCAAATTAAGGTGTATTAGAAATGTCAAATTATACTTCATATTAATTTTAAAAAGTTTAAAGTTTGTGTTGTAACTTATCTACATACTATTTGGGCCTCAGAAACCCATGTAGCATTCATAGCAGTACATTATTGAGTCATAGATGGGCCTATACTTGACCCTTGAACAAAGTGGAGGTTGGGAGCACTGACCCTTGCTCAGTGAAAACTCTTTCTATAACTTGATTCCCCACAAACTTAATTTCAAATAGCCTGCTGTTGACCAGAAGCCTTACTGGTAACATAAACAATCAACTAATGCATATTTTCTATGTTATATGTATTAATTACTCAGTTCTTACAATGAACTAGAGAGAAAATGTTACTAAGAAAATCATAAGGAAGAGAGAATGTATTCACTATTCATTAAGTGGAAGCAGATCATCAGAAAAGTCTTTGTCCTCATTATCCTCACATCAAGTAGGCTGAGGAGGAAGAGAGATTTGTTCTGCTATCTCAGGGGTGGTAGAGGTGGAAGAAAATACGTGTATAAGTAGACCCATGTGTTGTTTACAGGTCAACTGTATTTGAATCATTTTGATTGATTTGGCTTCATTACTTACTAGAGGAAATAGACTTAGGGAAGCTGAATGATTTACCTATTGCTTTGAAGCTTTTTAATGGGAAGATGGAAATTTGAAACTGGGTTTCACCACTAACTCTAGTAATCTTTTCCCTTATATCTTTATTTTATGACTTAATAATATGACTGCATTGACATTTTGGAGAGAAGAGAAAGGATCAAGAAACACATCATTTGTTTCTAATGAAAACAAGGGACTGGCATTATGTCCACTATAAGCATTGGGTGGGGGGTGTGTGTATAATGTTCCTATCATTTTCACATCCTGAGTATGATGGTATCTCTGTTTTACTGATGAGGAAACAGTGATCATTGTCTTTGGTACACAACAAGTGGTGGAACTGGGTTTCAGACTCTCAAATCTGATTTTTTTTTTAACCTCTTATCTAGTATTTCAATGTGATTTTGTATTCCAAACAAAGTCATTGATAATCCTGAAATTCAATACTATAAAATAGATACATTTTTAGTTCTTTTGGTAACAAAATATAGTGTATTCATTGTGATACATACACGTCTGTAGTAGCCCTGAACACTGTAATGACTATGAGTTTCCATTTATGTCTTACATGATTTAGATAGTATTAGTCCTGTGATTTTCAAGTAAGTTACTTACTGTCTTAGTATCTCAAGTTTGGTACCTATAAATGAAGGGGTAGGCCTCAGTGATCTGTTAGTTCCTATCATTTCCACAATTCTGTGTTTTCCTAACTTTTCCCCCATACCACAGAGGGCTTTCTAAATAGAACTATTGGATTAGCAATAGAAGAACTATATATTCTATAAATAAAGCACAAATAGAAAATGACTTTTGTATTTAAATGGCAAAAAAAAAAACCCAGAAATATTTATTTCTTCACCTCCCTGAAAAACAATTAAAAAAATGGAATTGTTTATACAAATTGTATTTTGACCTAAAATTCACATGTCTTCTCCTTAGGTGTATTTTTTTCCTTTTGAATGAACTGCAACAGTTGTATTGCTGCTTTATATGAGATCAGTGATGTCTACTAGAAATATAGTATAACCCATTTATATAACTTTGTTTTCTGGTAGCCACATTATAAGGTAAAAGGAAAGATGAAATTGATTTTAATGATTTTATGTAACCTACATAGAAAATATTATCGTTTCAACTTGTGATCAGTGTAAAAAATTATTGAGATACCTTACATTCTTTTTTCTCCACTAAGCTTTCAAATCCAACGTATATAACAATTAGTACATCTTTATTTGGAGTAGCCATTGATTGAAGATCCAGATAATACTACTTGAAGACATAGACTTCACATCTGTGGGAATTTTTTATTCCCTTGTGGCATCTGATAGTACTTTGTGAAACTTAGAAATAAACCTTAAAATTCCCTTGACCTTCACTCCTTTTATTTTATCCCATTGATTTTTTTTTTTAGCCTCCTAAGTATCTTATCTATCCAGTCTGTCTCTACTCCCAACACCCCAAAGTGAAATATCATCTTCTCTCAAGTGAGTTATTGCAGTGACCTGTTACTTGATCTACCTGCATTTACTTTGACCCCTCGAAATGCTTTTTTATCCAGTAGCCATGGTAATCTTTTCAGCATCTGTTGAATCTGTTCATGTGATCGCTCTGCTTAAAACATTTCTTTGGCTTCCTGTTGCTCTGAGGATAAAGAACCATCTTAATATGGTTTACAGATCTCTTCACAGTTTTACCTTTTTCTGCCTTCTGCAACCCCATCTTGCATCTTTCCTATCTCTTTCTGGTCTAAGGCATACCAGCCTTCCTTTAGCCCCTCTCACTGCTGAACCTGTGCACATCCTAATTAACTCCTACTCATCTGTCAGTTCTCAGCTCTAGTTTGACTTTCTCAGGTAAGCTTTCTGTCTTTCTACTGTTATATTCTATTGTAAAAATCTAGTTTAGTTTAGAAGGTATAGTAGTAAGCAAACACTAAAATTCCTGCCCTCATGGATCTGATATTTGAGTGAGGTTAGCTATACAGTGTCATGAAAAACATAAAGCAGAGAGAAGAGAATAGGAAGTGTGAGGGTAGTGGGAGTTGCAACTTTAGATAGGATGATCAGGAGGACCTTACTGAGAGGATGACATCTGCGTTAAGACCTAAAGGAGGTGAGTGAGAGAGCAAGCCATATGGGTGTTTGGGGAAATAGTATTCCAGGCAAAGGGAAAGCCAGGGCAAAGGCCAGTGAGCTACAGTGAGTAAGCAAGGGAGGGAATGTATTACAAGATGAGAGGTAGGGTGAGGGCTAGATGGTGTAGGGCCCTGAACACCATTGTGAAAAAAATGGGAAGCGATTAGAGCATTGTGAGCAGATAGTGAAATTTTCTGCGTTAAGTTTTAAGTCACTTTTTTTCTTTTCTTTCCTTTTTTTTTTTTTTTTTTTGACAATCTTGCTCTGTCACCCAGGCTGGAGTGCAGTGGTGTGCAGCTTACTGCACCCTCCGCCTCCCGGGTTCAAGTGATTATCCTACCTCCAGCCTCCCTAGTAGCTAGGACTCCAGGTGCGTGCCACCACGCCCAGCTAATTTTTGTATTTTTAGTAGAGACAGGGTTTCACCATGTTGGCCAGGCTGGTCTCCAACTTCTGGCCTCAAGTGATCCACCCGCGTTGGCCTCCCCAAATGCTGGGATTACAGGTGTGAGCCACTGCGCCCCGCCTTAAGTAGCTTTTTTGGACTGCTGACTAGGGTATGTGGCAAAGTGAGCATAGGGGAAGAAGAGGTAGTACCAAGGACTGAATCAGGGAGACCACGTGAGAGATGAAGGTGGCTTAGATCAGGGTGGGAATGGAAGAGATAAATGAGAAGTTGCCAGACATTGTATGTGAAACGAGTCTAGGATGACACCAGGGTTTTTGGCCTGAAACCAGATGCATGTAGTTGATATTCTCTGGGATAAAAAATTATTCTTGTTGTCCTATACAACTCCTGGGGCTGCTATTCATATAAAATATAATGTACAATGCACCCTTGTGGAGAAAGGCTAGAGGAACAGATTTTGAGGCAAGAGCAGGAGTTTGGCTTTGGACATACTTACTTTAACATGCCTGTTAGACAGCCAAGGAGAATGTTGAGAGTTAGGGAATGTATACTGGCATATATTTCCAGTCCAGTCTAGAAATATAAGTTTGGGAGATGTCAGCATAGAGGTGGTATTTAAAAGTGTGGGTGAGATTATCAAGAGAGTGAATACAGATGCTTGATTTGCTTGCCTCTCCACTAGATTTTGAGCTACATGAGGGCAGAGACTGACAATTTTTGCTTACTGTTTTGTCCGACTGGCACGTACTGGAAGCTCAATATTTAGAATGAGAGGATGAACATAGTATTTAGTAAACGTCTGCCCAATGAGAGAGTGTTTTTAAAAATTGACAGCAGTAACTATTGGAAGAAATGATGTAGCACCAAAATACTTTTAGTTTTTTTTATTTTGGAGACAGAGTCTGGCTCTGTTCCCCAGGTTGTAGTGCAGTGGCGCAATGACAGCTCACTGCATCCAGGACCTCCCAGGCCCAAACGATCATCCCACCTCAGCCTCCCAAGTAGCTGGGACCATACACATGTGCCACCATGCCTGGCTAATTTTTTATTTAATTTTTTTAGAGACAGGGTCTCGTTATGCTGCCCAGGCTGGTCTCAAACTCCAAGGCTGAAGTGATCTCCTGCCTTGGCCTCCCAAAGTGCTGGGATTACAGGTGTGAGCCACTGTGCCCAGCCAAAATATTCTTAATGTATTAGTCTCATGTGAACACTAGGAGTGTATTAAATCTGGCCAGTATAAAAAAGCCTTTGTTATCTGGCAGAAAAATGTTTTTGAAATTTAGTATGATATATTAAAGACATATAACAAAGCATAGTAAATAATAAGGTAAATTCCTGTGTACCTAACCAGTACTAATAAAGGCCTTCTGCATTCTCCCACCAAGGTAACCACCATCCAGTATTGGTCTATATCATTCCTGTCTATTTAGTTATATTTTTTCTTTAAGTATAGGTATCCCTTAACACATGCTATTGCAGTTTTAAATATTTTATGTAGATGGTATTCTGTTGTTTTGGTCTTTTTAGCATGCTTTTGATGTTCAACATTGTTGATTAGCATCTATGTAGATGTATACACTTTAGTGCATTAATCACTGGATTATAGAGCATCTTTAAATTTATCAACTACTGCTAATTTGTTTTCCAAAATGATTGTACAGATGCCGTTTATTATGTCAAAACTCTTGCTACCGATAAGTTAAAAATAGATTGTTTAACCCATGATGTCAGCCAGTTTAGTGTATTAATCTTTATTAACATAAAATGATGAAAATGGTGTCTGTCTCTGTATATAGTATACATTAGAATATTCCCTTCACTGGAGAATAAGGGAATTCTTATTGTTAAATCAAAATTAAACCTCAGATATTATGCAAAGATAGTGGTTATAACTGAGTCTATAACTAGTAAATTAATTTTATGTTTCTGTCCATTATATCAATATTGAAGTCTCTACTTCATATATAATTGTATATAAATTTTTATTAAAACTATACATACACTTTATAAAACCGTTTACAAGATCTTCAGTGTATTTTGTTTTTGTTTTTGTTTTTTGAGACAGAGTCTCACTGTGTTGCCCAGGTGGGATTGCAGTGGCATGATTACAGCCCACTGCATCCTTGATCTCCTGGGCTCAAGCGGTTTTCCCACCTCAGCCTGCCAAGTAACTAAGACTATAGGCATGCACCACCATACCTGCCTAATTTTTTCTTTTTCTTTTTTCTTTTTTTTTGGGAGGTGGGTAGAGACAAGGTCTTACTACATTGCGCAGGCTAGTGTCGAATGCCTGGGCTCAAGCGATCCCCCCGCCTCAACTTCCCGAAGTGCTAGGATTACCAGTGTGAACCAGCACACCAGGCTGAAAACTATTTAAATCAATGCTCATTTTTATGTGTTTCCACATGGAACATTATTTTAGGTGATGGTTTATTTTTATTAAAATATGAAGTAAATTTCAATTTTGAAGAATATAGATACTGAATCCAACTATGTGGTATAGTGATTTTAGTTGCAGATTGGTGATTGAACCTCGCAAGTCTCAGCTTTCTATAATGTAGGCAATTTCTGAGTTACGTATATATATCTCCCACTCCTGATTTAATTTCCTAAGCAGGACCTGGTAATTCTTACTAGTTTATGGAATTCTGCATTTTCAACTCTTGCGTGTCAAGCAGAATTTAGCTAAACGTGTTCTACCTATACTTGTTCTTGACTTGGAGGAAGAAACTATAGGGCAACTGTAAGAAATACAGTTGTTTGCTCAGAAATAAATCTGTTTACCTACAATGTCTGTTGTACTATATATTCAGAATTGCTCAGGGGAATAAAAGAAAAATTCCAAGTCTTTTATTTCACTGTAGAAACTGTCTTATTTCTGAAGTGTTAAAAATTATTTTTCTTTGTTCAAAGATTGTCCTTAGTCATTGGTAAAATACTGGAGAAGTAAAATCACATCTTTAAAAGCAGATCTGAAGCAAACATAATGCTAAACCTGGTTTTTCTCCAATTCTGTAACACAGTTGAAATTACCTCAGATTGAAGAACAAGAAAACAGGTTTTGGTACTTTATTTTTTAGTTTTTTGTGTAATGATAGAGAAGAAAGGCAAAATATGTTTACCAAGGAAAAGAATTCATCATTAAACTTTACCAGTCATTTAAAAAACTACTTAGTAGGAATCTAATTACATAGAAAAAAAATGTTCACTCACATTTTGTTATGTTTTTTAAGGTTCTCTGAGTGCTCTGAACCATCCATTTTTAATACAAGTGAGAAACCTAAAATTCAACCTTTCCACTTCTTTCTCTATCCTTCTTCTCCTGTTCTCCAGTATCTCCCATTAACATTACCTCCTAAATTTTCTCCCCTTCTTTTCTCCTGTCAACTCTGAAGATTGTTTATTGAAAGAATAAAATGATATTACAAGGCTGCAGCTCATTGGCTCTAGAAATAGGAGTATTCTTGGCCGGGCGCGGTGGCTCAAGCCTGTAATCCCAGCACTTTGGGAGGCCGAGATGGGCGGATCACGAGGTCAGGAGATCCAGACCATTCTGGCTAACACGGTGAAACCCCGTCTCTACTTGAAAAATACAAAAAACTAGCCGGGCGAGGTGGCGGGCGCCTGTAGTCCCAGCTACTCGGAGGCTGAGGCAGGAGAATGGCGTAAACCCGGAAGGCGGAGCTTGCGGTGAGCTGAGATCCGGCCACTGCACTCCAGCCCGGGCGACAGAAGTATTCTTTAGTGTCTGTCTGTGGTTGTTGGGACTGAGATTGGTCTCAGCTCAGTCAGTTATATATATGATGACAGCTCCTTCTCCACCCCGGCCTCAATACTGTGCCCTGGTGTTTCCATGCTGGTGCTACAGAAATCCGAAGAGATTCCATTTGCCCACTGGCCCAAGGAGCATGATCAAATTTGAATACTTCTATGGATACTGATCTCTTTCACACAAAAACTTGGTTTTTACTGTTCCTCCTTCCTCTCGATATGTAGTCTCTTAGTGGTAGGGAGAAAATACAGTAACACGGTTTTGATTGTAAACTGTAATTATAGTGATTATAAAGAAGGGGAAAAGTTCCATCATCTCCATTCAACCACTGTTAATATACCCTTGCAACTCTTACTTTCACACAGTTGCTCTCTCACTTTCCTTCTTTTCTTTTTTAGTTTAAAGCAGTTCTGAAGACAAATTGCCATATATTTTGCTGCTGCCCCTCCCCCTTTTTAAAATCAGTGTCCAACACGCAGCTCTCTGAATGGGTGCTCAATAAATCCTTAATTACTTAATTTCACTTATTTTAAAATTTATTTAAAAGCCCTTTAAATTACAGAAGATAGTTTTTTAGTGGCCAAACCATAAGAGCAAGGAGCCAGAAGACTTGTATTTTTGTTTCAGCTTTGCCATTTATAAATTGTGCTGCTAATACAATCTATTATCTTGAAATTTTTAAAAAATCTAAATAAAGGGTATTTAGACTGGTTGATCTTTAAAATACTTTATAGATCTCTGAGAAATTCCTGGAAGTGGGTAGTTTCAGAGTTCAGCTGCAGTTAATAGTTGTAAGGCTTTAATAAATAAGAATGTCGATAAAAACTACAGAAGTGTTTTTGTTTGTTTGTTTTTGTTTTTTTTTTTAAAGAGATAGGGTCTCGCAATATTGCCCAGACTGGTCTTGAGCTCCTGGGCTCAAGTGATCCTCCCAAAGTGATGGTATTACAGGCGTCAGCCACCATGCCCAGCCCAGGAGTCTTAATAGGTGATAAAGATTGGGGGGCTGTCACAAGTCAAGCACGTACAGATTGGGGTTTGTCATCCCCTTTCAAGAATATAAATTCCATATGGGCAGGAATCTTTGACTATTCCATTCACTGGTATCTGTAGTGCCTTAGAATAATACCTTCTCACCTGTTTACTATTAGAGATTGATAAATGATGATTTTGAAACTTCATACTATATAGCCTGTAGGCATATGATCTTCCATTGTTTATCATTTTGGAGTCATTTTTGCAAAAGTCTGTTATCCACCCAATGTGACTTTTATAAAATAGCATCCTTTCTGCAGAAACAGGTTTGTTCTTCCCATAATTTAGACTGTGTTTTCAGGTTTCTTCCCTAGTATGAATTTTCCAGTGCTGAGTAGGGCAGAAGTTTTGCCAAAGGATTCTGTAGTTTCATTAATTTCTAGTATGATTTCTGGTATTCAGTCAAAGCTCAGCACTTACTAAAGTTTTTCCACATTTCTTATATACATAATTCTCCTCAATATGGTTTCTCTTTTGATCATGAAGGTTTATTTTCTTTTCCCTTCCCTTTCTCTTTTCCTTTCTTTTTCCCTTTTCTTTTTTTTTTTTTTTTTTTTTGAGACACGATCTCACACTGTCACCCTGGCTGGGGAGCAGTGACGTGATCTCGGTTCACTGCATCTTCTGCCTCCTGGGTTCAGGTGATTCTCATGCTTCAGCCTCCAGAGTAGCTGGGACTACAGGCACATGCCACCATACCCCAGCTAATTTTTTTATTTTTTGGTAGAGACAGGGTTTCACCATGTTGGTCAGATTGGTCTCAAACTCCTCACCTAAAGTAATCTGCCTTGGCCTCCCAAAGTGCTGGGATTGCAGGTGTGAGCCACCACACCTAGCTTAGATCATGAAAGTTTGTTTCCTTTTAGAAGGCTCTTACACATTTATTTATAGGGCTTCTCTCCAGTGTGAGTTCTTTCATGTTGCAGAAGCCTGGACTGTATTCTGAAGGTTTTTCCGTGTTATTACATTTATAGGATTTTTGTTTTATATTTTTGTCTGTTATAAATTCTCTGATGTTCTATAAAGCTTGTATTTCTTCAGAGGGCATTGTTACATTGATTACACTAATAGGGTTTCTCTTCAGGATGCACTCTCTTTACTAAGCACAGGGTAAGTTATGACAAAAAGGTGGTTTGCAGTCTGGTTTTCTTTCCAGTAGCAATTCTCTGGTGCTTTTAGTAAGTATTAAGTAGGGGATCAACTGTGCTTGAAATTTGTGCTGTAGTTACTACATTAGGTAATGTTTGCCTCTTTTATGAGGGTATCAGGTATTCATAAGGTGACAGGCTGTACCTGAAAGTCTGACATACAGAGCATTCAAAGAAGAAAGTTTTAGGCTGAGCATGATGGCTCATGCCTGTAATCTCAGCACGTTGGAAGGCAGAAACAGGTGGATCACTTGAGGCTAGGAGTTCAAGACCAGCCTGGCCAACATGGAAAAACTCCATCTCTACTAAAAATACAAAACTTAGCCAGGCATGGTGGTGCATGCCTGTAATTCCAGCTACTCAGGTGACTGACGCACAAGAATCGCTTGAACCAGGAAGGTAGAGGTTGCACTGAGCCGAGGTTGTGCCATTGCACTCCAGCCTGGGTGATGGAGTGAGATTCTGTCTCAAAAACAAAACAAAACAAAAAAAAAGTTTTATACTTTATTTATTCTCACAGATTATTACATTAAGTCAGTCATTTAGATAGAGATTGAGGGAAGAAAAGAAAAAGCTATGGAATCTGTAAATGACTGGAGGCAGAGAGGGCAATCGGGCTGGGAGATCCTAACAAAGAGAGGATAATTATTGCAGAGACATCTCTGTGCTCAAAAGAGGACAGCTTTAGAGAAATACAGTATATCCATTAGCATTCTGCCTAATATGGTTATCTACAAAGAAGTCTCAGTCACGCATGAAGTGCTCACTACTATTCCTATACCTTAACCCACAAAATAAACTTTAAAACTAACTCTGAGGTATTAAGATATAAAAAAAAAATCTCTTCTATTTTCTAATGTACTCACATCCTCTTTTCTCTTCCTTCCTCCCAATATGTTAAAGCTGCCCACATAATGAGATCACAGATACAGGCGCGGTGGCTCAAGCCTGTAATCCCAGCACTTTGGGAGGCCGAGACGGGCGGATCACGAGGTCAGGAGATCGAGACCATCCTGGCTAACATGGTGAAACCCCGTCTCTACTAAAAAAATACAAAAACTAGCCGGGTGAGGTGGCGGGCGCCTGTAGTCCCAGCTACTTGGGAGGCTGAGGCAGGAGAATGGCGTAAACCCGGAAGGCGGAGCTTGCAGTGAGCTGAGATCCGGCCACTGCACTCCAGCCTGGGCGACAGAAAAAAAAAAAAAAAAAAATGATAAAGACAAAGGGAAAAGCAATTTTTTTTTTAAATCACAGATAAATTTAGCAGCTCTTGAGAGGTAGAGGTGGGGCAGGGCAAAATTCCTTTAATGCCAGGTAACCATAAATGTATGTCAAAGTTTAAGAAGAAAGTAGTGGGTTAGTTCTTGGAGTCCCAGTGTAATTTTAGCTTCATAATTCATTGTGTAGTTTTGTTTTTATTGCCGTTTTTTAACTTTTTGTTTTGAGATAATAGATTTACAAGAAGTTGCAACAAAATAGTACAGAGATAATTAGAGGCTCATAGGAAGTTACAAAAATAGTCCAGAAAAGTCCCATTTACTTACTCTCATTCAGTTTTCTTCAGCAGTTACATCTTACATAACTATAGTACAATATCAAAACCAGGAAATTGATATTTTTACAATACATGTCTGTATAATTCTGTGATTTTTGTCATACATGTAGATTTGTCTAACCACTACCTCAGTCATCACCACAAAGATCTCTCCCTGTGCTACCTCTTTATAGTCACACCCATCCCATTACTCCTCCCCTACTCCTCACCACTCTTAACCCTGGCAGCCACAAATCTGTTCTTCATCTTGTTGAACTGTGAGAATCCACTCATACACAGATTTTTTTAAATAAATATTTTGGAAATTTTGTCTTGAAGATTTGCAGCAATTTGTAAAAAAAACTTACCACATAGCTTAGAAATATCAAAAAATTAACAAAAAGGGATGGCATGACTGTGTAAAATACATGTAGATACCAGTCTGTTTTATCTTTTACTACCATAAAATATATCCAAATGAATTAAGAAAAGTGAATATTTATCAAGACTTACGCACACAAAGACCTTGTGTTCTGCCATATGTGATCAAGAGAAATATTAACAAACATAAAGATGCAGTATTAAATCATAACTGCATAAAATTAACTGTAGTCCATACAGTTCTGTTGTAGTAGTTTTGTAACCACCTCGTGTTGCTGTTACAGTGAGCTCAAGTGTTGAGAGTATCTACTGAAAATGATGATGCTAATCATCTCTACACGAGCAGTTCCTCTCTCCAATAAATTGCATTATCACAGTAAAATGTGATCTCTCACTGTATTTAGTGTAATATCCTAAACCTTGGATAACACCATGAGACCCATAAGAAGTACCATTAATGATGCTGGAAGTGCTTCTAAGAAGCAGAGACAAGTTACGACATTACAAGAATGAGTTGAATTGCTTGGTATGTACCATAGATTGAGGTCTGCAGCTGCAGTTGTCTGCCATTTCAAGATAAATGAATCCAATGTAAGGACCATTGTTTAAAAAAAAAAAAAAAAAAAAAAAAGAAATTTGTGAAGTCATCACTTTTCATACACCAGCAGGTATGGAAATCCCACACTTTTTGTGAAAAATTGTGTCTTTTATCTTGTATTGAAAATGCAGCTTTTTAAATGGGTCCAGGATTGCTATAAGAAAGTATACCCATAGACTCGAATATGATTCAAGAAAAAGCAAAGTCATTATATGACTACTTAAAAGGAAGGTGAAGGATCTAAAGCTGGAGAATTTAATGCCAGCAAAGGATAGTGTGATAATTTTAGAAAGAAGTTTTGCTTAAAAAATGTCAACATAGGCCGGGCGCGGTGGCTCAAGCCTGTAATCCCAGCACTTTGGGAGGCCGAGACGGGCGGATCACGAGGTCAGGAGATCGAGACCATCCTGGCTAACACGGTGAAACCCCGTCTCTACTAAAAAATACAAAAAACTAGCTGGGCGAGGTGGCAGGCGCCTGTAGCCCCAGCTACTCGGGAGGCTGAGGCAGGAGAATGGCGTAAACCCGGGAGGCGGAGCTTGCAGTGAGCTGAGATCCGGCCACTGCACTCCAGCCTGGGCGACAGAGCGAGACTCCGTCTCAAAAAAAAAAAAAAAAAAGTCAACATAACAGGAGAAGCAGTTTCTGCCTACCAAGCAGCAGCAGACAGGCTCCCAGACACCATTGAGAAAATCATTGACGAGAACGAGTATCTGCTTAAACAAGTTTTTGTTGTTGTTGTTGTTTTGAGATGGAGTCTTGCTCTGTTGCTCAAGCTGGAGTGCAGTGGCACAATCTCTGCTCCCTGCAACCTCCACCTCCTGGGTTCAAGTGATTCTCCTGCTTCAGACTCCCAAGTAGCTGAGATTCAGGCACGCATCGCCATGCTTGGCTATTTTTTTGTATTTTTAGTAGAGATGGGGTTTCACCATGTTGGTCAGGCTGGTCTCAAACTCCTGACCTCATGATCCGTCTGCCTCGGCCTCCTTAAGTGCTGGGATTACAAGCCACTGCGCCCAGTCCGAACAAGTTTTTAATATAGATGAAAGTGCCCTACTCTGGAAAAAAAAAAAAAAATGCCACAAAGGACATATATTAGCAAGAAAGAGAGGCAGGCACCACAATTTAAGGCAGATGGGGATAGGCTAACTCTACTGTTTTGTGCAATTGTGGTTGGGTTTATGATCAGGACTACTCTTACCTATAAAGCTGCTAAACCCTGAGTCTTGAAGGGAAAAGGTAAACACCAGCTGCCAGTCTTTGGATGTGCAGTAAGAAAGCCTGGAAAATGAGAACCCCTTTTCTGGATTGGTTCCATTGATGCTTTGTCTCTGAAGCCAGGAAGAACCTTGCTAGTAAGGGACTGCCTTTTAAAGTTCTTTTGATTCTGAACAATGCCCCGGCCACCCAGAGCCCCATGAATTCAACACCAAAGGCTCATTACACACAATACTTTATGAAAAGGATTGTCAGTGATATGGAAGAAAACCCTTATAGAACATCATCAAAAAGGATTGCACTATTGAAAATGCCATCATTGTTAAAGAAAAAGCCATGAAAGCCATGAAGCCCAAAACAATAAATAGCTGGAGAAAACTGTGTCTAGATGTTACATGTGAAATCACTGGTTTTATGATAGAGCCAGTCAAAGAAATCATGAAAGAGATTGTAGATATGGCCAAAAAAACGTAGGGAGCTAAGAGTTTCAAGATATGGATCTTGGAGAAATTCAAGAGCTAGTAAAGACCACACCAGAGGAATTAACAAAAGATGACTTGATGGAGATGAACACTTCGAACCAGTGCCAGATGATGAGGAAGAAGATGTAGAAAAAGCAGCACCAGAAAACAAATTGACATTAGACAGTCCAGCAGAAGAGTTCCAGTGATTCAAGACTGCATTTGACTTCTTTAACCACATGGACCCTTCTATGATACGGGCACTGAAAGTAAAGAAAGATTGGTACCATATGGAATCATTTTTAGAGAAATGGAAAAAGCAAAAAAAGTCAGACCTAAATTACATATGTTTTTGTAAAGTTATGCCAAGCGTGCCTGCCGTTCTGGCCTTCTTTTCACCTCTGCCACCACTGAAACAACAAGACCAACCCCTTCAGCCTATACACCATGAAGATGCAATAATAAAGACCTTAATGATTATCCACTTCCACTTAATAGTAAATTCTCTTCCTTATGATTTTCTTAATAACATTTTATTTTCTCTAGCTTACTTTATTGTAAGAATATAGTGTGTTATACATATTACGTACAAAATACATGTTAATCACCTGTTGATGTTTTCAGTAAGGCTGGTCAACAGTAGGCTATTAGTGGTTTTGGGGGAGTCAGAGGTTATATGTGCATAATTTTTAAAATTAGATGTGGATTTTCAACTGCTTGGAGGGTCAGTGCCCCTAACCCCTGAGTTGTTTGAGGGTCAACTGTATTTACTACTCTTTCTATATATGGTTGACTTAATTTCCCCAGCTTTGAGACTAAAGTTGTTTGATGTGAAGTAGAGAGAAAATAAGGGTGGAGAGGGGCCTGTGAATCACCTCTAAATCTCAAAGAAAACGTATATAAACATCTTTCCAATCTTCAACCTCCACCTCCTGGGTTCAAGTGATTCTCCTGTCTTAGCCTCCCAAGTAGCTGGGTTACAGGCATGTGCCACCAAGCCCAGCTAATTTTTGTATTTTTAGTAGAGATGGGATTTCACCATATTGGTCAGGCTGGTCTTGAACTCCTGACCTCAAGTGATCCACCCGCCTCAGCTTCCCAAAGTGTTAGGATTACAGGCGTGAGCCACTGTGCCCAGCCTTCCCAGTCTTCTTTATGTGTATATATGGGTCTCTTTTTTGTTTATTTGTTTAAGGTAGCCAGTACGTATACTTTGCTATGTAAGTTAACCTACTATGTTTTAAAAGTCCTTCCAATCCTGAAGACAGATGTCTTAATAGTAGCAATAATAATAATAGTAATAGTTAACACTAATACAGAGATTATTATGTGCCAATCTAAAGGCTTTATACATATCAACCCATTTGATCCTATTTCATCATTATAATTTATCATGATAAATAAGGAAGCCAGACAAAAGTATCGTGGATTGTGGCTTCATTTTTACATTAAAAAAATTTTTAATACTTTTCTGACTCTTCAAATAAATGCCAAGAGGTTTTGGAAAGTCCATCCAATTCTTAGAACATTTCTGCATCATTAATTTAATGGAATAAATGCTTCGTCATTTGAAGAAAACTGTTGGAAGGTGACTGAAAGGAAATCATGAAAGAGATTGTGGATATAGCAAAGAAGGTAGGGAGCTACGAGTTTCAAGATACGGATCTTGGAAAATTTCAAGAGCTAATAAACACCACACCAGAGGAATTAACAAAAGATGACTTGATGGGTAGAAGGGAGGGAGGGAGGGAGGGAAAGGTGTGTAGTCAAATTCTTTGGAAGCAGCTGGGTTAAAATTCCATTTGAAGCCTTCCATTCTAAAGAAGCTTATAATTAGAAAACAAGACAAGGTGTTTTTGAACCTCATAATAGATGGTAGTTTCTGTATCAGAAAACATTTCTGATACAGAATGAATCAGTTCTGAAACTGATTCATGAAACAGTGTTACATCACTAGCCTATCTAATACAACAATAATCAGAACTACACTTTACCCTTCAATGTCTCTGGAGTTAGAAACACCAGCCTCCCAGAAGTCAAAAATTTCCACATAAAACTCAGCTACTCATAGCCTACCATTGACTGGAAGCCTTATTGATAACATAAACAGTTGATTAACACATATTTTGTATGTTATATGTATTATATAATCTTTAAGCTAGAAAAAAGAAAATGTTATTAGGAAAAATACATTTACAGTACTGTATTGTATATCGTAAGTTTACATAGTCTGTTTATAAGATGTATTGACTGAAATGGCAGCAGGACCTCGGTTTATGGTACATATCAAGCAATTCAACTTGTTCTCGTAATGTCATGACTTTTCTTTGCTTCTTAGGAGCACTTCCAGCATCTCTAGTGGTACTTCTTATGGGTCCTGTGTTGTTATTCAAGGTTTAGGATGTTGCACTAAACACGATGAAAAATAACCTGAGGACTGTGAGAGATACATTTTACTGTGATAACAAAATTTACTGGCAATAGGAACTGCTCATGTGGATATGAGTAGTGTAATCACAGGGTGTTTTAAGGGAATACTCTCAACACTTGAACTCACTGTAAGAGCAACACGAGGTGGTTACAAAATTATTATAGTAGAACAGTATGTACTACAGTTAGTTTTATGCAGTTATGATTTAATATTGCACCTTTGTGTTTGTTACATTTCTCTGGACTATAGGCAGCATGTAAGGTCTGTTGGTGTGCATAAATTTTGATAAATGTTAACTTTTTATAATACATCTGTGTGTATTTTATGGTAGTAAATGATACAATAGACTAGTATTTTATACATTCACGCCGTCCCTAGCTTTTTCTTAATTTTTTGATATTTCCAGGCCATGCGGTTTGTCTGCAAGTTTTTTTCAAATTGTTGTAAATTTTCAAGACAAAATTTCCAAAATATTTTTTGAAAAAAATCTATGTATGAGTGGACCCACACAGCTCAAACCCATGTTGTTCAAGTGTCAACTAAATACCTCATTTTGATAAGACCGTTGTGAAACTTACATTCATTTCTCATGGGAGTGTAAATGATTCAGTGTTTCAGGAGGGCAGTTTGACAGGTAGCAAAGCCTTGAAAAGGTTCGTACTCTTTGACCTTGTGATTTCTTTTAGGACTATATTTTTGAGAAATGGTCAGAAATGTCAGAAAAGGTGCAAGGACATTAATTGTTTGTAATTATAGCATTACTTACAATAGGAAAATGAAATTAGCCTTTTGCGTAAAGGTCTATAATTGAGTTTGACTTCTTTGTCGAATGGCTACTTCAAGTGGTTTGATAAGTTTAATTTGATAGACACTTTGATTATAGCATTAATATAAATTTTGTAATTATACTAATTGGCTAAGAACAGATTCAGTTATTTAGGGATTTAATCTTAGGAAATTTATCCTAAAATATGACATCTTTATGTAGTTGTGTGTGTAAGCTATGATTTTGGAAATAACAAAAATGTTTCTAGCAGTTTGATGTTTTCAGCATCGTCATCATATCCTTTTTGTGTGAGTATAATTTTTACTACTAGTTGTTTTCTTCTTTTACAGGGAGATAACATAAAAAGATCATATAGCTAGGCTAATTGAATATCCAGAAATTTTTATTTTTACTGTAGAATTCTTTTTATTTCATTATTTCTTTCAGAAATTTCAAGCTTGAAAGATATGATCTAATTTTAAGATTTAAAAAGGCAATTTTTATCTCCAGAGCAGTCACTCCTTGTCTACTATGTAGAAATAATTGTCATCTCTCCCCTCAGTATTCCCCATCTCAGTTGCTCAAGGAAGAAACCTGAAGTCTTAGTACTTCTGCAGACTTCGTTTTTAGCTTACATCGCATGAGTCCAATTCTTGACGAAGTCCTGTCTGCCTCCAGAATGTCTTGAATCACTATCATTTTTTTCTATATCCACTGACAGTGCCCTGGTTGAGGGAACATTACCTTTCTCTTGAAGGACCATATTATCATCTTAACTATTTCCTCAGTCTTCCCCTGACTCAATCTATTCGTTTTTTGGTTTTTTGTTTTTTTGTTTTTTGGTTTTTTTTTGGTTTCTATGTTAAGATTTTATTGAAGATATGCATGTACCATGTTTAAGAAGTCAAATATTTGCATAAGAGAACAAAATATAGCAAAACCCTAACTCAGTTATTCTCATCTTTTCAACCTCGATCCTGGAGCCCCACTCCCACCCAGATCTCTTAGCTGTTTCTCCTCTGAGGAATTTATGTCTGTTTTTCACATAGTATATCTAAATCTTTACTTTTCCTTGATTTTTCTATTTTAAATATGATACATTGACTCTTTACTATAGAAGATGATTTCACTGTCTTATATTCTCTCCTCCCCAGTTATATAAATCACTTCTCCTTCTTTTGCACATACAGTTATATCACAGTTTTGACTAACTATATTCTTTACAATTGAACTGTGATGATTTACTCAAATTTTGTTTTCTTTGAGCTAAAACGTACTTTAGTTTTCTTTGTATCCATCACTAAATTTCTGCCAGAAGTGAATGTACTGAATATCTCTTCTTAATATTTCTAAACACATAAGGAATTTTTTTTTTTTCACTTTCAGAGACTGTTGGAATTTCTGTCCTCTTGCTCCTTTCTTGACTCTTGTTCTTAAAGGTCTGCTTGTAGCTTTACCCCAGAATCTCCCATTGCTGTTAATCAGAGGATTCCCAGTATTTTTTTTTTTTTTTTCTATTGTGGCTCTTCAGTTTCCTGGGTCTCATATCTTCCTTTTTCTTTGTTTGCTAGTTTGTTATGATAGAACACATACTCTACTAGTTCTCTAAGAGTAGGTACATAGAAGGCACGTTCTCTGAGATGTTCATGTCTGAAAATTTCTGTAGTCTACTTTCAAACTTAATTGATATTCGTGTTGGATATAGAATTCTAGAAAATTGAATTCTTCAAAATTGAAGGCATTGCTTCAGTTGTCTTTTAACTTCCAGTGCTGCTATTAAGATATCTGATGCCTTCTGATCCCTTTTTTCCTATATGTGCTATTTTTGTTGTTGTTTTGTGTTTGAATCTTTGATCAGTTTTCTGTTTCCTCTTAAAATTCCTGTTATTCAGATGTTGACTCTTACAGTCTTCAAATTAGCATAAAAACATTTTACTGCTATCATTAACTTTTTGTTTAAAAGATTTAGTCACCTTTATTTCACAACTCTTCTACTGACTTTCAAATTTATCCTACATTTTTTATTTCTGAAAGCTCTATTTTGTTCTCTGAATATTTCTTTTTATATATCCTCCTGTTTTTGCTTAATGGGTACAATGTCTTTTTTCATATATTAAAAAATAATTATATAGTTTTGGCTTCTTCTTTTCTCAGTTTTCTTTGTTCCCTGCCCTAACTCGACTTCTTCTGTTTTCTGCCCTAACTCTACTTCCTCCGAGTTCTTTTTCTTTCTTCTTGTGGTTTCTCTCTCTTCCTGTCTATTGTTGTATTATAGAGGTTTGTTAACCTGTTTCGGACCTTGGGCCCATCCGGCAGACTGAAGCCTGTGGAACGCTAACCCTTCTTTAAAAGGAAATCAGTTCTATTAAAATATACTTATCAAAATATTTTTTAAAGCTGGTATACAGCAATGCATGTGCTTCTTTGTTAATGTAGTAAAATCTAGAGGCCAGTCTTAAATACTACCATATCTGGGTGTGATGATTCATGCCTGTAATCAGTACTTTGAGAGGCTGAGGCAGGAGAATTGCTTCAGCATAGGACTTCCAAACCAGTCTGGCCAACATAGTGAGACCCTGTCTCTACAAAAAATAAAAACAAAATTAGTCGAGTATGGTGGTACACACATTTAGCCCCAGCTACTTGGAAGGCTGAGGTGGAAGAGTTGCTTGAGCCAGGGAGATCGAAGTTGTAGCGAACTGTAATCCTACCAGTATATTCCAGTCTGGGCAACAGAGGAAGACCCTGTCTCAAAAAAATAAAACAACTACTGTAAGTTTGAAGTAGTGATGAGTGTAAATGATATTTGTAAGGTATCTGCATCAACTGTAATGTGATATGAAAATATCAGTGATTTTGATTGGTAACTACGTCACATGCATTGCCAATACCACTGTAATCTGTAGCCTACATTTATAACTAAAAGGACTGTCTTATTTCAGTTAGAGGTTAGTGTAAAATGAATTTTAATTTTTTTTATACAAGTTTGTGGGCCCTTCGTATTCTGTCAACAGGCACTTTGGGGGATCATGATCCATTTTATTAAAGGTTTCTTCAAATATCTGGAGTGATCGACTGTTAGCTCAAAGAGTGAGATACTAGAAAACTGATTGGGAGCAATGGGCGAATGAATAGAGCTTGCCAACTAGTAGTCTTCACTGTATGTTGTGGGATGCTCATCTTCATCTGTGGATCTTTTCCTCTTGGGATTCAAATCTTTTCAGAGAAGAATCCACCAATATTCTGCCTGTGGAATGTAAATTTGCCTATGTTTTCAGTCATTGTGCTCTCTTACGTCCTCCTAATCAAATTTGCTTCTGTGATTTAACTGAATGGATATAAAATTACGTATGTTCCCATTAAATAAAGTGATTCTAGAAAAGAACACAAACTGTCTTTAATGTTTTGAAAGCCTTAATCTGGCAAGAAAACTGGGCTATTACTAATATTTAATTTTCACCTTAATTTTCCAGGAGCTTTCAAGTTGTGGATGGAATAAAAAAGAAAAATACAGTTCTGCACCAAATGCAGTTGCCTTCACAAGAAGATTCAATCATGTGAGTTTATAAATTTTGATACTGTATCTGAAATTCAGTTCCTCAAGATATACTTTTTCCTTAAGAAATAATTTAACTTTTTACATCAGTTCTGGAATATTTTCAGCCAGTATCTCTCAAGTATTGTCTCTGTGCATGATGTCTGGTTTTTTTTCCTCTGTAATTCCTGTTGAAAATTTATTGGAACTTGACGTTCTTTCCTACTTATCTCTTACCTTACATATTTTCTATCTTTGTTTTTGTCCTCCATTCTGAGTGATTTCGTCAGATCTACATTTCAGTTCACTGATTGTCTTCAGGTGTGTTTTATCTGTTTCAAATCTGTATGCTTTTACACCAGCCATGCTCTTTTCTTATTTTTATTTTATTTTTAAAATTTATAAATTTTCAATATAGTTTCTGTGTTATTATTGGAACTTCTTGGGGTACTACTACTCTATTTATGCTCATTCTTAAAGTGGTTTTTTCAAAGATACATAATGAATTTTGTATCTTTGGCTTGAAAGCTCGTGTCTGTTTAAGCTTTATCCATGAGAATTTTGCTGCTGCCTCAATTGAGGAAATACATATTCTAAGAGGTTTTTTGTTTGCTTTTGCTGATAACCAGGGCTGTCACAGACCTGGGACTGTTTTTTATGTTTATTGTTGTGCTTGGGGCATCTTTGTACTTCTCTGTAGTAAAAATTTAAATACCAAATCCAGTTAAAGGCAGCCTATAGTTAACAAATTCTTCTTTTAAAATTAAATTAATTTTTTCTTTTTTCAGAGACAGGGCCTCTATCTGTCACCCAAACTGGAGTACAGTGGTGCAGTCATAGCTCACTGCAACCTCAAATTCTTGGGCTCAACCAGTCCTCCCGACTCAGCCTCTCAGGGAGCTAGGACTACAGGCATGCATCACTACGCCAGACTAATTTAAAAAGATTATTTTGTGGAGATGAGGTCTCACTATATTGCCCAAGCTGGTCTCGAACTCCTGGCCTCAAGCGATCCTCCTGCCTCAGCCTTTCAAGGCACTGTGATTGTAAGCATAAGCCACCATGCCCAGTCTACAAGTTCTTATGAAAGAGTTTTTCTTTTTTTCTCCTTGACCACCCAGAGCCTACATTATTATAGATGCACTTGTATTTTGGCTCCCTTTTTCAAGGGAATTGAAAAATAAGTGAATTGTTTTAGTCTACCTTTTCACTGAGATTGTAGACCTTTGAGTAGCATTAGATAGAAATGGAGGAGTGGAGAGGTGTGAGGCCTTGTATTATGTCTTTGAAGGAGCATTAAGTCCCAAGCCCCTATGTCACTGAGATAGGAAATCCTCCACGGGCAGCTGCAGTACCCACTCTTGTAACCACTGCTTTGCTTTTATTTCCTTATTTGTTTTTGATCTCTAGAGGAAATCCTTTATTTTGCTTCCCATTCAGAAATACATTAAAAAAACAAAGTTTGTTATATGTAACCCAGCAATTTTAGGGGCTTACAGCAAAAATATTTTTTCTTGTGAGTCCAGTAATTTTATGAAACCGTGTCTTGGTGTTGGTTATTCTGGGTCAGCGTTCTTAAATGTGGTTGGCTTTAACAGACTGTCATTTGGGGAGCATGTACACTTAGCCTTCCAGTATAGGGGTCTCGGGGTGGCTGGATTTATTACATAGTAGCTTAGGGCTCTCCAAGAGAATGTTCCAGCAATCAAGACAGGAGCTGCATGGTCTTTTATGACCTCGTCCTGGAAGTTAGTGTCACTTTCACTAATACTTTCTTCATCAAAGCAGTCACAAGCCTGCTCAGATTCAGTAAGAAGTGATGCACGTCCTAACTTTGGATGAGAGAGTGACAAAGAATGTATGCTTAAAAGCACCATAGACAAATTGTCTAAGCCAGGTGCAGTGGCAAGTGCCTGTAGTTCCAGCTACTGGGAGGCTGAGACAGGAAAATCACTTGAGCCCGAGAGTTCAAGACCAGCTTGGGCAACATACTGAGACCTCGTCTTAAAAAAAAAACAAAAAAACAAATTGTGTTGGCCAGGTGTAGTGGCTCATGCCTGTAATCCCAGCACTTTGGGAGGCAGAGGCTGGTGGATCACTTGAGCTCAGGAGTTTGAGACCAGCTTGGGCAACATGGCAAAACCCTGTCTCAACTTAAAAAAATACAGAAATTGGCTGGGCATGGTGGCTCACACCTGTAATCTCAGCTACTTAGGAGGCTGAGGCAGGAAAATCACTTGAGCCTGGGAGACAGAGGTTGCAGTTAGCTGAGATCACCCCACTACACTCCAGCCTGGGCAACAGAACAAGACTCTGTCTCCAAAACAAAACAAATCACCATAATATTTGTCTTAAAATTTGCCTGATGTTAAATTTAATTAAATTGGTGAACATGCACTTTAGATTTGAATTCGTAGTTGATATTTGCTAAGGTTATTAAGATTCTTATAGCATAACTTTTTTTTTTTTTGGAGTAAACCTTGTTAGAATTGGGGAGGATTATTACTCTTAGTAGCCCAAGTATAGTAACAAGTATTAAGGTGACTTTGTAAAATATGTATACTTTATATTTACATATATATTTGTAAAATATATGTAAAATACATACATAATGGCATTTGTCTACAGATGAAAATTGCAAGTAAAATCTGAAATATTTCTCATTAAAAATGTGAAGAAATATGAGGCAGTGGCGTTATTTTTTGCACAATAATTTCGAACTATATTCTGTATTTAGATTTGTATAAGTGAACTAACTTACAGTGCTTTGACTTTGTTTTCATAGTACATAAATTAAAGTGTATTACGTGGACATGTTGTATCATATAATAAGCAAACTGTTCAGAGTAGAGCATTTTAATATTATATCTAATCTGCCTTCTAATAAATTAGTTTTAATTATTTTTTAAATCAAGATGGTTTTATTTGAAAGCATTACAAAATTTTTGAAATGCAGTTTTAATCTTAGAATGTTAACTTAGATATATATTTTTTTCTTTTGATATTTTGTTTTATTTACACCAAGAAAACCCTACTTGGGAATCTTCACTTATTATTCTACTCAATCTAAATAAACGGTCATGTAGAATTACACAGCCACAGAAGAACCTGCTATAAGTAGCATCTTTTACAATGTTTAATTTTAGAGCCTACCTAATTCTGCCAAAAATTTTTAGAATACAGCAAAAAAAACCTTACAAATTAAAAATCATAGTGATATTTATCTAAAATTTTTATTTACAGGTAAGCTTTTGGGTTGTTAGAGAGATTCTTCATGCTCAAACATTAAAAATTAGAGCAGAAGTTTTGAGCCACTATATTAAAACTGCTAAGGTAAGAAAAACTTGTGTTTTTATTTTTGAGTTCAACCATTCATAAATATTTGTAAGTGAATAAATATTCATGATGCTTTATTCACTGTTTACCGATACTGGAAAAATAAGGTTCATTTATATACGTCAATTTTTAAAATTGGATGCCTACTTTCTCTGCCTTTTTCTTTATTCTTCCTGTTTTCCTGCCCTTTCTTTTATATTCTTCCTCCCACTCTCTGAGTAACTGAATTATATGATCTGTTTTACTGAATAAGTAGACAAAGGTTGGATTACGGTAAAGTATGATATTTATAAAATACTGGACTATTCTGCAGGTGATGAGGAAAGCCATAAGGATTAAGTGGGAAAATACGACTTCACTTCCCAAGTGAACCATGTGAAGAATAAGACTTTATTTTTAAGAGAATGGTATATGTGATGTTGCCACATTGTTAACTGAACAGTTATTGTGTGACATAGATAATAAATATTAAGCAAGAGAAATGGAGCATGGATTTCAAAGGTAGTTGGAAATTAGAAGGGTGAGACAGGATATTCTACAAAGGATACCAAGATTTTATTAAAACTTGTTACAACTCTGAATTTAGTTGTAGGGGCAGAAAGGGGGAGTGAGCTCTTCATGAAGGGTCAAGGCTGGCAGCCATATAACAAAAGACAGGTTAATGAGAGAAAAGCATAGCAGATTTATTACATGTGCATAGGAGTCATACAAAGCATAAACTCAAAGCAGGGCCAAATGGTTGATGCCTAAATATCTTCTTTACTGGGGAGAGGAGAGTTTTTGGGGAGGAGGTACATAAGAGTAAGTGATTTTCAGGGAAAATGAATGAGCCCAGAGAACAAAGTCCTGAGACCAAGTTTCCCTGAGCTCTAGGAGAGGTGGCATTACAGGTTATGGGAGAGCAAAGGGAGAAAAACATATTAAGCAAAGACAGATACCTCAAGGAAATATCTCAGATAATCTCAGAGCTACCCTCAGAAAGAATAGTTGGGGTAGCTTATGGTTTGAGTTAATCTTTCCTAGATCTAGACAAGGGAGAGGATGCTCAGAGAAAGCCTAGCTGTTCATTTCACCAATGTAGATTCTACAGATGCGAATCTTCTCTACAAAAGGCAGCTTTTCAGGGGTATTTCTGTCTGTAGGCCCTCTGAATAGCCATCTCAAAATATGTCAAAGAAGTATATTTTAGGATATTTTTGGTTTCCTTTAAAGTTCACTAAGAAGTATGGTAATTGTAGCCACGTTCATTCGTTACTCTTGTAGTAAATACATAACTTTTCTCACCTGTGAATGAAAGAAGACAGAAGAAAATGAGGGTACTATGTTTACAATTATTATGAGTTATAACTCTTTCCTGTTTTCCTTAAGAACATGGGAGCAGTTGTGTTCTAACATTCTATGGCACTAGGTGGCAGAGCTAGCCTTCTACAATTTTGATATTTTGCAAAAGTGTCAAAATATTTTTTTAAAATTCTTTGTGATGATATGTTAGATAAATACTTTTTTTTTTTTTTTTGGAGATGGAGTTGCACTCTGTGGCCCAGGCTGGAGTGCAGTGGCGGGATCTCGGCTCACTGCAAACTCTGCCTCCTGATTGTACAGGTCTACTGTACAATCTACTGATTGTAGATGTTAACCGCATCTACAAAATATCTTCATGGCAACACCTAGAGTAGGGTTTGATTAAATAACTGATACTAATAGTCTAGCCAAGTTGACACATCAAACTTACCATCACATAGATACAGAAGAATATAAGAATATTTAAAGTATCAAAAGAATGATAATGTGGATACCCATGCACCCACTGACCACTGGAAATTTTCATATGCCTCTTCATATGCCACCTCCTTCCCTTCTACTACAGTGGGAACCATTGCTTTGAATTTTGTTTTTCTTTTACAGTATGTATCTGAATTATATATTGTTGCAAATATATGCCTTTGGATTTTGTTTAAATTGAATTATTCTATATTTATTTTTGTACTTTCATAACTCAGCAGCATTACTTAATGGTTTTGGGAGTAGCTCTGTTATAGAGTATCCTGTTTGTACATATCACAGATTATTCACTGTATTTTGGATTATTTCCAGATTTTTGCTGTTATAAGCCCTGCTGCCATAAGCATTCTTGTATGAGTCTTTTGGTGCTTATGTGACGATTGATGCCCTAGAAATACAGAGTTCGTACTAGCAGTGAAATTACTGAGGCTCTCTCTCTTTTGTTTAGACAGGATCTTGTTCTGTCTCCTGGGCTGAAGGCCAGTGGTGTAATCCCAACTCACTGCATCCTTGACCTCCTGGGCCCAGGCAGTCTTCCCACCTCAGCCTCCCAAGTAGTTGGGATTACAGGCATATGCCACCACCCCTGGCTAATTTCTGTTTTGTTGTTGTTGTTGTTTTGTAGAGACAAGGTCTCATTATGTTGCCCAGGCTGGTCTTGAACTCCTGTACTCAAGTGATCCTCCCATGTTGGCCTCCCAAAGTGCTGGGATTACAAGTGCGAGCTACTGTACCTGGCCTCTCATCTCTTTAACTTTGTTATAGATAACCTCCAAACTGGTTACATTTATATATGCTCACTAGCAATGTATGAAGATGCCTGTTGCTCTACATCCATGTCACCATCTGATATTGTCAAAATTTTTCATTGTTGCCAATTCTGGTGGATGTGAAATGTATCTCGTTTTAGTTTTAATTGCCTTTCATTGAATCCAGTAGGAGTGAACATCTTTTTTTAAGTTGGCCATTTAGGTTTTCTCTCTTGAAAGGTCTGTTTAAGATCTTTCAGCAGTTTTCTATTTTGGTATTGGTCTTTTATTGTGTGTGTGTGTGTGTGTGTGTGTGTGTGTGTGTGTGTGTGTGTGTGTGTGTGTGTGTGTGGTTTTTTGTTTTGTTTTTGTTTTTTTGAGTCTCACTCTGTCGCCCAGGCTGTAGTGCAGTGGTGCAGTCTTGGTTCACTGCACCCTCCACCTCCTAAGTTCATGTGATTCTCCTGCCTCAGCCTCCCAAGTAGCTGGGATTACAGGCTCACACCACCATGCCCAGTTAATTTTTGTACTTTTTTTTTAGTAGGACGGAGTTTTGCCATGTTGGCTAGGCTGGTCTTGAGCTCCTGACCTCAGGTGATCCGCCCATCTCAGCCTCCCAAAGTGCTGGGATTACAGGCGTGAGCCACCGCACCTGGCAGTCTTTTATTGATTTTTATAGGAGTTCTTTATATAACTAGATGCTAGTTCTCATAAGCTTTGCATGTGTCTTCCTATTTGTGGCTTGTCTTATCACTTTTTTCATATTTTCTGATTTACATGTTCTTAATTTTGGTAGTCAGATTTACTGATCCTTAATTTCTGTCTTGGTCTGTTCCGGCTGCTGTAACACAAATACCATAAACTAGGTGGCTTGTAAAAACAAACATTTATAAACAATAAATATTCTAGGGAACTGTGAGAATTAAGTCCAATGTCAAGGTGTCAGCAGATTCAGTGTCTGGTAAGGGCTCATTTCTCATAAGGCCCTTTTATGTTACAACAAAGTTCCTTCAAGCACTTTCCCAAACAACATTTTCTCTGTACTGCCCTGCCAACACACCCCACTGCCACAGTATAGATGAACGCTGTTCTGGGAGTTTATATAAGTGGGATCCTACAGAAAGCTGTTGCTTGTGGTTGGCTATTCTTGCTTACCATGTTGTTAAGATTCATCCGCGTTGCATGTTATCTATAATCCTTTTATTGCTAAGTAGATTTCCAGTGTATGGATATTCCACAGTATATCATTTTCTTATTAATGCACATTTGTTTTTACTTTGGCTTTTATGAGTAAAGCTGTTATGAACATTTTTGTGGAATATGCATTGAGTTTTCTTGTATTATACCTAGGAATGGTGGACTTGCTGGGTTATAGATTAGGAATATGTTTTAACTTTATTAGAAACTTCCAAATATTGTTATTTTCCAACATAACCCTGTTGGTTTTACCACTTTAAATTTAAGTCAGCAATAAGAGTCTTCCAGTTACTCCACACATCTTGCCAGTACTTGGTGTTTAATTTTTTTTTTAAATTTGGCCTTTCTTTTGGGTGTGTAGTAGTATCTTATTGTGGTTTTAATTTGTATTTTTCTGATTATAGTCATGGTTGAGTATCTTTTCATATGTATGTGGACCATTCAGATATTTTGTTTTGTGATACTATCTTTTCCAAATCATTTGCCCGTATTTTTAATAGGATTGTTTGTCTTACCAAGTTGTAGGGATTTTTTTTAATGTATTCTGAATACAAACCCTTTTCAGAAATATGTATTTTTTCCCAGTCTATGACTTGCCTTTTTATTTTCTTAATGCTGTCTTTTGGTTAGTGAGCAGAACTGTTCAGTTTTGATGAAGTCCAATTTGTTATTTTTATCTTTGTGGTTAGTGTTTTTTGTGTCTTGTTTAATAAATCTTTTCCTAATCCAGGGTCATAAAGACGTTTTCCTTTGATCACTCCTAGAAGTATTATAGTTTGAAGTGATTTTTTTTGGAGATGGAGTTTTGCTCCCGTCACCCACGCTGAGACAGGAGAATCGCTTGAACCCGGGAGGCAGAGGTTGTGGTGAGCCAAGATCGTACCACTGCACTCCAGCCTGGGCAACAGGAGACTCTGTCTCAATTAAAAATAAAAAGAATATCTAATTGTGCTAATTCCATTCTTTGTTTAACTGCTTTGACATTTTGGTTGGAAATTACTTGATCAAATATGTATAGGTATATTTCTGTTCCGTTGATTTATTTGTCTGTTCTTATTCCAATATCTCTTTGTCTTAATTACTATAGCTTTGTAGTAAGCCTTGAAATCTGATAATGTTCTAGATTTTTTTTCTTCTTCAAGATTGTCTTGGCTATGCTATCTCCATTTTGTATCTGTAGAAATTTTAGAAGTAGCCTATCAATTTCTGCAACATGGCCTGCTTGCATTTTTGATTGAGGTTTTATTGAACTTATAGATCACTTTGGGAAGAATTGATAACAATATTAAGACTTTCAATCCAGAAACATGATATACCTTTGTTTAAGTTTTTTTAAATTTTTCTCGGCAGTACTTTATTTTCAGTGAAGCACTCTTGCATATTGCTTATCGTTATTTCTAGTAGACAGCCAATGTTCTGATATTATTGTAAATGTTTTTTCGTCTCATTTTCTAATTGTTTGGTACTACATATGCGATCGTGTTATCTGAAAATAAAGGCAGATTTGACTTCTTCCTTTCTGACTTTTCTACCTTTAAACATTATATCTAAAAGAATGGTAGAGAGTGGAGTAAATATTCTCTTCTCCCGGGGTGGTTAAGCCCAATCCTCTGTGAGGGAACGAGAATGAGAAGCTGATTTTTCTGGCCGGACATGGTGGCTCACGCTTGTAATCCTATCACCCTGGGAAGCCAAGTCAGGCAGATCACCTCAGGTCAGGAGTTCGAGACCAGCTGGTCAACGTAATGAAACCTTGTCTCTACTAAAAATACAAAAATTAGCCATGCGTGGTGGAGCTCACCTGTAGTCCCAGCTACTCGGGAGAATCACTTGAACCTGGTAGGCGGAGGTTGCAGTGAGCCGAGATCACGCCACTGCACTCCAGCCTGGACAACAGAGCGAGACCACGTCTCAAAAAAGAAAAAAAAGAGAGGAACTGATTTTTCTGATCCCATTAGGAATTGAGGTGGATAGGGTTGCGTTTTAGCTTTAGATAGTTTCAAGTCACCTCTAGTCACAAATGACTCAGGGCAAAATCTGTACTTTGTGTGGTACAGGCCCCTTGCTGTAGTAGGACCCTGGGATCTAAGTCCCAGAGATCCCTCTCTGCTTTCTAACCCAGCTGTCAGCCTCCAGCACTGACACACAGTAAAGAAAGTTCCATTAGGAGTGAATCGGTGGACACAGAGCCAACTCGAGGTTTGAAATTCCTGCGGATTCTAGTCCATTATACCAGCCCACAAGGTTGTAAAAGCACTGGTTTCTTCTTACTTTAGCAAAATCTGCCTATTGGAGGCTTCATCTTTGCCTAGCCTTGTAGAGATTCAGCATATGCCCTCAGGGGGAAAAAAACTGTTTAAAGGCTGTTGTTGTTTTTTTACTTTGGAATTTAGTTATTTGTGTTCTTTGTGTCCACAACTCTCCAGTGTTTTTAGTAAAATGATTTTCTTTCTAAGTTTATCTATTTTGTTTTCTTGCCGTTATGGCATTAGCAATGGTTTCTCATGTTCTACATCTGCTATTAGTAGCAGAAGCTACTAGTTCAGCGTGAGGTTTTTATCGTTTTTCTTTTTCTTTCTTTTTTTTTTTTTTTTGAGACAGGGTCTTCCTGGGTTGCCCAGGCTGGAGTGCAGTGGCACAATCACGATTCAGCGCAACCTCTGCCTCCTAGGCTTAAGCAGTCCTCCCATCTCAGCCTCCTGAGTAGCTGGGACTACAGGCACATGCCACCATGTGCCTGGTTAATTTCTGTGGTTGTTTTTTTTTTTTTTTTTTGTAGAGACAAGGTTTTGCCATGTTGCCCAGGCTGGTCTTGAACTCCTGGGCTCAAGCAGTCCACCTTCCTCAGCCTCCGGAAGTGCTGGGATTACAAGTGTGAGTCACCACGCCCGGCCTCTGTTTATTCTTACTATGAAGTAGTTATTTGGGCTATAAACTTCCATAACACCCCTCCCCTCTTCCCTTAGCACTAAGATTCAGAACAGGCATTGTTGCCTGGCAGTCTCTTGATGGTGGGTGAGGATTATTTCTATCCTGCCCTTACAGGCTATGAGTCCTTCAGTGTCTCTGCTTTAGGCAATGACTTTAGGCAATGAGAGTCTCTTATTGGAACCCCTATCACAGGTTAGGCAGGCCCTGGGCAATGTGTCCCCTGAAGCTTGGAAAGCTAACCAGATTTTCATATGTCCTCCAAGGGATTGCCAGCTTTGGCGTTCAGCTTACATCTCTGGATTCTCCTTCTCTTAGTTTTAGGGCCCTAAGTATTCTTAACTTTATTGCTAGCTTTACAGTGAATTTTCATAAGATGTGTTTCATATCTTACCCAGTATTTTAATTATTTTCATTGGAAGAGTAGGTCAAGGTGTCTAATTTGCCAGACTTCTGGTATGTAACCTTTACTAAATTTTGAATCCATTCCCCCTCTTCAACTCCGCTGACACTGATGTATCAGATTCTTCTTATCATCTCTCACTGTAGTGTCTGAACTGATTCCCTTCCTGTATATGCCGCGTTCTGCTCCCTGATCTTTCAAAAATGTAGTACACATCCATAATACCTTACCCAAAGCATTTGGGGCCGGATATATTTAGGAATACACTTTTTTTTTTTTTTTACAGATTTTAGAAAGGTGGTGTATGTAGTTCATTTATCATCTGTGGCATTTTCATTGCAGTCACCTCCACCTCCTGCTTATGTAATACCTTGAAATCAAACACATTTAATATTTTTGGAGCAAAACATGTAATTATTCACCTTAAGTGAGATCAATAAAGTCTGTCATTAGCCTCTCATCAGGTTAGATTTTCCCACCTAGTGAACTTGAGACCACACTTACCAAATAAACAAAACTTTGACTTTTCAGGTTTGAGATCTCAGAATTGCAGATAAAGGGTTGTGAACTGATGCGTGGCATTCAGTTATATCATTCTCAAATTTTAAAATTCTCCAGATCCTGCACTGGAGTTCTTACTGCTCATGAGAGTAAGTCTAGCCTCTAAAGAGGCTTCACATGTGAAAATGGCCCTTTCTGTTTTCTTCTTCTGATACTCTGATACTTCTGATACTCAGCTTCCAGACACCTTCATGCCTTTGTGCTTTTTGTATATTGTAGTCCCTCTTTCTCATAGCCCCTCACTCTCAAGTGTCATTTCTGGAAATCAGAATCTCTCAAAGTTAGAGGCTGATTGCTGATTATTCTGTAGAACCCCACACATACTTTTATTTATAGAACGCTATATATACTTTTGTTCTAGAAATATGCAAATTGGATTTGTATTTGTTTTCATGTCTGTCTCACTAGACTGAAGCTTCTTGATAGGTCTTTTTCATTTTTGTATATGCTGTCTAATATGGTGCCTAGTATAATAAATACTTAAAATACATCCGTTGAATGGTTTCCCAGTTAGATTGTATAACCTTGTGTGAAGGTTTATATTATGTTTTGTGTTATTAATTTATTTTGTTTTTATTTGTTTTCTTCAGGCTTTCAATTAAATGCTCTATCCACAGCATTTTCTAGACCTGGGACTTACCTGGTAGTAAGATTAGGACAGTTGTAAAATGACTAATTTTTAGACAGGACTTGCGGGATGTAAGCGTCAGGTAGTATTTAAAAATCTGGGAAATCAGCAGTAAATGTTGTGCAGATCTCATGGGAAAGTGCTGGAAACTAGTGTTAGGTAGGAGTTTTCTGCATGCAGACTGTAAAATCAGTGTCTCAGCATCAATGAAGGAAAAAGGATCTGGGGATTTGGGTAGGAGGAAGCAGAAAATTGAGAAGGACTGTACTGTGAAAGGCAGGTTTCACCATTGCCGTGGAATAATGGGAGTACTAGATGGGAAACCAAATCAGAATCCTGGATGTTGACCCTTTCTTGAAACTTGAAACATAAAGCAGAGGCTTAGTAATAGTTCAGTATAAGGGAGACTGTTTACTAGAAACCAGCTTTCGTGATCATACCATGTAAACTTGATAATGAGGCATAACCTTGGTTTTCTTAATATATTACTCAGCTAGAAGTAGATTTATTCCCAGAGCTTGGGGACAATGCCACAGTAGAACATGTAAGTTCTGTTGTGTACCAAAGCAGCTTAGTGTAAACATAGTGGGTACTCTAAAGACAGATCTTAGTAATGAAGGTAGTATATGCTGAACACTACCAGTTGCCAAGATTGTACTTGTTAGTCTAAATTTTTCTTGTATTCATGTTGTTTCTTTTTTATCCCTCTCCCCCATTTTTTTTTTAATCTTCAGAAACTGTATGAGCTGAATAACCTTCATGCACTTATGGCAGTGGTTTCTGGCTTACAGAGTGCCCCAATTTTCAGGTTGACTAAAACATGGGCGGTGAGTAATATTCTTTAGTTAATGAAAGGTTAGATTTCCTGTGGAAAGGAAAGATGTATTCATTTCCTTTGTAATTCTTATTAAGGTTAATATAATGATAATCGATAAGGATTTTTAAATTGCTTTGTACTCTATTCTTTGATACCTACATTTTTTTTCCTTAAGCAGTGCACTGGGTATAAGGTAATTTTGGGGTGCAGTTTGGTGCTTGGTTTTTGCTCCTTAGAGAATCGTTTTTGTTGGAACACTTTCAGTATCTTTGACAACGTAGTGTTTAATATTCAGCTGATGGGAAGGTATAAATACAAAAAAGTTGCATTTAATCATAAAGATTATGCTTTTGGAAAGTTTGAGGAATATCTAAATCATAGGTTTCAAAAAAAATTTACTGATTTCAATTTTCATTATTAATCTTTTTTCCTTAGGAATAATGGAAAACTTGATGATTAACATGGAATTATTTGCTGTTGCTGCACATGCTGATATTGTTATGTTAATCATATTTGGTTCTATTACTTACACAAGATCAGAGTATGAATTTTGACCTCTGCAAATTTGTGTATTTTCATATTTGAGTAACATGATACTGTACTCAATCTTTTCAGGTATTTTTCATTTAGATTTTATATAAATAAAATTTTATATTCAATTAAATTTATTTATATTCAGTACTATTCTTAAATGTTAAAGAGCAATAATTTTGTTTAGAATCTATTACATTTTGTACAAAGGATCAATGTGTTTTTAAGGTCCTGTGCTAAAATCATGACTGACTTTTTAAAACTTTTTTTATTACTAAAATATAACTTTTTAATTAACAAAGGGCTGCTTTTGCTTTTTATAGTATCTGAAGAGACAGATGTTTCCCATGAAAACCAGTGTAGATTTCTATATTGGAAAAACATTAGTATGGAAAAGCTTATGATCCTTTTTATATTTCTTTTTTCTTTTTTATAGAAACACCTGGATGTGAAGAGTGTTCTTTAAAAATTCTTTTTAGTAATTATGGCCTTATTGTCTTTTCTTAAAATTTGAATTTCGTGGAGGAATGGAAATGATTATAAATGTACAGTTATGAATTATATCTTTAAAGTTTTAGGGAAAATAATTATACTCTGTGGAAAAAAAATTCTGTTTTTATTTTTTGCACCCAGGCTGGAGTGTAGCACAATCATAGCTTACTGCAGCCTCCAACTCCTGGGCTCGGAGGATCCTCCAGCCTCAGCCTCCCAAGTAACTGGACTACAGGCACATGCCACCATGCCAAACTAATTTTTTTAAAAGTTTTTATAGTGATGGGGTCTCACGGTGTTGTCCAGGCTGTTTTCAAACACCTGACCTCAAGCGATCCTCCCGCCTTAGCCTCTCAAAGTGCTGGGATTACAGGCATGAACCATTACACCCAGTCCTATACTTCTATTTATGATTTGGTTTAGTAATGAGGTACATTTTTCTGAAGTTAATTTTTATTTTCCTTGAAGTTATTTTCATTGCCTCCCTTATATATTTGCATGGAAAATAATAATTGTTATTTGGTAACAGCTTCATTATTTATCTGAATAAAACTTTTGATGGTTTGTATTTTAAAATATTTCATACTGCACTATGCACTCTGTAATTGCTTGACATACAGTAGTAAATGATCTAGACAATGTTCGATTCTCATACAGCTAACGTTCTGCTGGGGAAAAGTAAATTGCAAATAAATAAATGACTTAAATAGCAATAAACGCTCTGAAGGAAAATAGAAAGGAAGGCAGGACAGTACTGTATGTAACATGGTAAGAGAATCTTTGATAAATGACAGTTCAGTAGAGACCTGGAGGAATTGAGGAAGCCTTTTATTTGGATATCTGGGAGAAGAGAGTTCCAAGTAGAGGTAATAACAAGTAAAAAGGCCCAGATACATTCAGATGGCAGAGTGGTCAGTGTTGACAGTAGAATAAGCTAGGAAGGTACCTGGTGGTAGGAGATTATTTCAAAGAGGTAGCATGAATCAGATAACGGAGGTGCTGTTTACTTATATTCAGAGAGGTATAGAGAAGGACCATTGTGGGCTGGGGTTCTATTTTACGCATACTGTGTTTGAGTTGGCTAGTAAACATCCATGTGAACTGTAAGGTCAGAGTTAGATGTACAAGTTTAAGGGAGTGGTTGGGGCTAGAGAGAGATTGTTATAATGATCAGTGTAAACTATTTGAAGCTAGGTGGTAATCACCTAAGGAGGGAGCATAGATGAAAAGCCCTGGGAGCCTCCAGGATTCCCAAGTAGAGATTGGAAAAATGAAGAGGAATCAACAGAGGAATTTACTTTTTCAGTCAAGTAAAGAAAATGTTTCAGTAAAGATTGATCACCTTTGTCAAATGCTACTAATAATTTGAATAAGGCACAAAGTTTGAGATGACCTGACAATTGGAAAGGATTGGTGACCTCAGGAAGAGTGATTTCAGTAGAGAAGTGGGGTGAAAAACTGACTGGAGTTGAGAGAATGGTGGTGAAGAAGTGGGACAGTAAGTATAGAGAATGCTCTTGAGGAATTTTACTGTGAAGGGCTGCAGTGTGGTTTGCAGAGAAATACGGTATCTGGAAGGGAATGTGAGACCAAAGATTTGTGGTATATTGTTTTGTTTTTGGAAATGGCATCAATGGCAATATGTTTTATGTTGGTGGCAATAATCTAGTAGAATGAAAAAAATGACAAGAGAATGAGGGATTACACCAGTGATACGTTTGATTAGATGAAAGAGAATTAGATATAGTACTCTAGTTGTATCAGTAAGAGGTTATCCATTTTAGGCTGGGTGTGATGGCTCACCCCTGTAATCGCAGCACTTTGGGAGGCCGAGTCAGGAAGATCACAAGGTCAGGAGATGGAGACCATCCTGGCTAACACGGTGAAACCCCGTCTCTACCAAAAATACAAAAAAATTAGCCCTGCGTGGTGGCGGGCACCTGAAGTCCCAGCTACTCGGGAGGCTGAGGCAGGAGAATGGCATGAACCTGGGAGGTGGAGCTTGCAGTGAGCCGAGATCGCATGACTGCACTCCAGCCTGGGTGACAGAGCTCGGTCTCAAAAATAAAAAGAATTTATCCATTTTAACAGCAGGGAAGGGAACACATTTAGTTACAGATGCTGGTAAATTGGTAGATTTCGTGGTGGGGTTCTTAGAAGTTCTTCTGATTGTTTTGTTTCCTCAGACATAAAAAAGCAAGGTCTTTAGTTGAGAGTGTTATGGGAGAGGTGTTGGAGGTTTGAAGAAAGAGGAGAGGATATAAAAGTCATCTGGAGAGTGTGAGAGTCCATTAACTAAGAAAACCTAATAGGTTTGATAGACCTTATGTATCTTTAAAGTAAAACCAGTCAGCAGAGTTATGTATTCTCCAGCCAGGTTCAGATATTCAGCATAAGCTTTCAATAGTGCCAAGAATTGTGTTTAACCAGAGTTGGGATTTTTTGAGGCTTTTATACCAGAGGGGTTTAGGGTAGCACAAGAGGTGAAAGACAGAAAATATGAGAGTTGTTTTATTGACAGACGAAGAAACTAAACCAAGTAAAAGGAGGGAGATAATGAACAGTGAAAAGGTAGGCTGGTCACTTGTTTGGAAGCCACAGTGGAGTCAAATAATCAGTGGATTCAGAATGAGAAAGGGAGTGCAAGCTAAGGGTGGTAGATGATAAGATCATTGGAGCAGAAGTCCAGAAACTAAAAAACCAGAATATTGGGAGTATTATCTCCATGAAATGGCAATCACCAAGATTTATGATAAGAATAATTTCGGTTCATGGATTTTTTTTTCTCCAACTACCAAAATCTTTAAGATACGGGGAAAGATGATTTGTAGATCTATAAATGACAGTAACATTAAGTGTTGTAATCTAGGGTTCTCTTGTTTAATATGATAGCCATTAGCTACATGTGGCTATTAAACTTAAATCACTAAAATTAAATAAAATCAAAAATTTATTTCCTTGATCATACTGGCCACATTGCAAGTGCTCAGTAGTCACATGTGGCTAGTGGCTATCATGTTGGACAGCACAGGCATAGAGTTTCACCATCGCACAAAATTCTGTTGGACAGCACTGACCCTAGTGCCTTCACCTTAAGAGAAGCTGGAGGATTTTAGGGAGCAGGGTAAGATAATGAGCTGGAAGAAATTGTGAAGAGTAAGGAGCAAAGATTACACCTAACCTTCCTCCAGGCATATGTTACAAGGTTTATAAGAAAAGAAAGGGAATGCTTACAGAAAATGTTAAGGATGGGGGTTTTGCAGAGGATGGACGATGAATTCAGGAGGATGCAGTTGGAAAGGTTTGGGATGATTTTGTTTTGTTTTAACTGGTAAAGAGAATGTACCAAAAAGACAACAACATTCTATGTAGGGAAAATATTAGGAGCATTTTCTTTAACATCAAGGAAAAGGATGCTCAATTTCACTGTTGTATTCAACATACGATTTGCTATTGTATATGTTTTAATGTTCATAACATCATTATTCACAGTAGTCAAAGGGTAGAAGCAACCCAAACATCTGTCAGTGGATGAATGAATAGACAAAATGTAGTATATACATACAATGGAATATTCATCTCTCTTAAAAAGCAATGAAATTCTAATACATGCTGCACCATGAATAAGCCTTCAGACATTATGCTAAGTGAAATAAGCCAGATACAAAGGAACAAATACTGTATAATTCCTGTAATTCCACTTATATGAGGTACCTAGAGTAATCAAATTCATACAGACAGAATCTAGATTGGTGGTTGCCAGGGATGGGGAGAAATGGGATTTGGGAGTTATTATTTAATGAATATGGAGTTTCATTTTGAGAAGGAGTTTCATTTTGAGAAGATGAGAAAGTTTTGGATATGAATATTGGTGATATCCTTGAAATGGCCACCTGAAAATTGTTAATTGTACATTATGTATATATTTTACCACAGGTTTTAAAAAATAGTTTACTTAAAGTGTTTGAATATATGAACAATACAAAATCGGTTATATTTGAAACAACAAATATTATTTAAAAGGACATCATTTACAATATCAACAAAAGAAACAAAATATCAAACAATAAGTGGAATAAAATGTGTAAGACCTATATGCAGAAAGTTACAAAACTTTACAGGAAGTCATTAAAAAAGAACTAAATAGAGGGAGCAATAGCCCGTGTTCATGGATAGAACTATTGGAGTTCTAACCAGTTTTTGGAACTGTAAAATAAACTGAATGTTACTAAATAAATGAATTTAGTAATATTCCAAGATATAAAATCAACATACAAAAATCAGTTGCATTCCTGTACATTAATAACGAACTGTCTGAAAAATTAAGTTTAACCAAGGAGGTGAAAAATCTATACACAGAAAACTATAAAACATTAATGAAAGAAATTGAATAAGATACAAATAAATGGAAGGATATCCTGTGTTTGCGCACTGGAAGAATTCATATTGTTAAAATGTCCATACAGCCCAAAGAAATCTACAGATTCAGTACAGTCACTATCAAAATTTCCATGACATTTATCACAGAAATAGAAAAAACAGTTCTAAAATTCACATGGAATCACAAAAATATCAGAATAGCCAAAGCAATCTTGAGCAACTGCAAAACTAGAGACATCATACTCTCTGATTTTAAAAATACACTGTGAAGCTATAGTAATCAAAATATTATGGTTAGCAAAAAATAGACTTGTAGACCAATGGAGCAAAATAAAGAGCCCAAAAATAATACACACATTTGCAGTCAATTGATCTTCAACAAAGATAACAAGAACACACAATGGAGAAATGATAGTTTCTTCAATAAATTGTGTCAGAAAAACTGGATGTCCACATGCAAAAGAATGAAACTGGACCCTTACCTTATATCATCTGCAAAAATGAACTCAAAACATATTTAGTACTTAAACATGAGACCTGAAACTGTAAAACTACTGGAAGAAAACACAGGGGAAAAGCTTCTTGACGTTGGATCTGGACAACAATTTTTTGGCTATGACCCTAAAAGTACAGGTAATGAAAGCAAAAATATACAAATGGGATTGCATCAAACTAAAAAGCTTTTGTACAGCAAAGGAGACAGTCTATGGAATGGGAGAAGATATTTGCAAACAATACATCTGATAAGGGGTTAATATACAAAATACAGTCATATATGGCTTAACGCCGGGGATACTTTCTGAGAAATGTGTTGTTTGGTGATTTTGTTGTTCAAACATCATAGAGTGTAATCACACAAACCCAGATGGCATAGCCTACAGTACACCTAGGCTATATGGTACAGCCTATTGCTTCTAGACTACAAGCCTATACACCATGTTACTGTACTGAGTAGGCAGTTATAACACGGTGGTATTTGTATATTTAAACATGGAAAAGGCACAGTAAAAAATACAGTATTATAATCTTATGGGACCACTGTTGCGTATGCAGTTTGCTCTTGACTGACAAGTCATTATGCAGCACATGACTATATAAGGAGCTCAGACAATGTGATAACAAGAAAACAACCCAATTAAAAAATGGGCAAAGGATCTGAATAGACATTTCTCAAAAGAAGACATACACATGTCCCACAGGTATATGAAAAGGTGCTCAACATCACTAATGATCAGGGCAATGCAAATCAAAACGACATAATATATGATCTCACACCTGTTAGAATAGCTGTTATCAAAAAGCCAAAAGATAACTTACAAGTATGGGTAAAGATGTCGAGAAAAGGGAACTCTTGTACAGTGTTGGTGGGAATGTAAATTGGTACGGTCATGGGAAACAGTATGGAGATTCCCCCAAAAATAATAATAGAACAATTACATGATCCAGCAATCCCATTTCTGAGTATATATCCAGAGACATTGAAATTGATATGTCAAAGAGATATCTGCACTCCTATGTTCATTGCAGCATTATTCACAATAGTCAAAATATGGAACCAACCTAAATGTCCGTTAGCAGATGAATGGATAAAGAAAATGTGGTTTATATACACAATGGAATACTATTCAGCCTTACATTTACAACAGC
Source organism: Colobus angolensis palliatus (assembly GCF_000951035.1). NCBI lineage: Eukaryota > Metazoa > Chordata > Mammalia > Primates > Cercopithecidae > Colobus > Colobus angolensis. Next base: position 9,391,644 of record NW_012119487.1, read on the forward strand.
ATGGATGAATTTGGAGATCATTATCCTCAGTGAAATAAGCTAGATACAGAAAGACAAATGCTACTGTACAGTTTCACTTATCTGTGAAATCTTAACAGGCTGAACTCATAGAAGCAAAAAGTAGAAGAATGGTTGCTGAGGTGCAGGGGAAATGTTGGGTCAGTAGGTACAAAGCTTCGGTTATCTAGAACAGGGGTAACCAAACCCCGGGCTGCTGACCAGTACTGGTCCGTGGCCTGTTAGGAACCAGGCTACAGCAGGAGGTGGGCAGCAGGCAAGTGAGCATTACTGCATGAGGTCTGTCTCCTGTCAGATCATCGGCAGCATTAGATTCTCATAGGTGCGTGAACCCTATTTGTGAACTGCGCATGTGAAGGATCTAGGTTGTGTGCTCCTTATGAGAATCTAATGCCTGATGATCTGAGGTGGAACAGTTTCATCCCAAAACCTTTCCCCATTCATGTTCATGGAAAGATTGTCTTCCACAAAACAAGTCGCTGGTGCCAAATAGGTTAGGAACCCACTAATGGAGAGATAATAAGTTCTGGAGATCTAATGTACAGCATGAGGACTGTAGTTGACTATAGTTAATAAGACTATATTTAATCCCAGCACTTTGGGAGGCCGAGATGGGCAGATCACGAGGTCAGGAGATCGAGACCATCCTGGCTAACACGGTGAAACCCTGTCTCTACTAACGAGGTGGCGGGAGCCTGTAGTCCCAGCTACTCGGGAGGCTGAGGCAGGAGAATGGTGTGAACCCGGGAGGCAGAGCTTGCAGTGAGCTGAGATCCGGCCACTGCACTCCAGCCTGGGCAACAGAGCGAGACTCCGTCTCAAAAAAAAAAGAAAAAAAAGACTATATTGTATGCTTGAATTTTTCTAAGAGAGTGGACTTTTATTTAATTTTATTATTTATTTATTTATTTTTATTTGTTTGAGATGGAGTCTCACTCTATCACCCAGGCTGTAGTGAGGTGGCGCAATCTTGGCTCACTGCATTCCCACCTCCCAGGCTCAAGCGATTCTCCTGCCTCAGCCTCCTGAGTAGCTGGTATTACAGGCGCCCACCATCTTGCCCAGCTAATTTTTGTATTTTTAGTAGAGGCAGTGTTTTGCCTTGTTGGCCAGGCTGGTCTCAAACTCCTGACCTCAAGTGATCTGCCTGCCTTGGCCTCCTGTAGTGCTAGGATTACGAGCTTGAGCCACCATGTCCAGCCTGAGAGAGTGAATCTTAAATGTTCTTACCATACAAATACATAAGAACTAACTAACTTTGTGAGATGATGGATATGTGAATTAGCATGATAGCTTGATAATAATTTCATTTTATATATATGTGTATTAAAACATGTATACCTCAAGTATATGCAATTTAAATTTGTCAATTATACCTCAGTACTGCTGGTGGAAGATTGATTGTAAAGTTTATATGGAAATGCAAAGGTTCAGGAATAGCTGAAGAAGACAATGGGAGTTGGGGGCATAAGCATTTGCCCTAACAGATGTCAGGATATACTATATTCTTTGGACAGTGTATGATTCTTGCAGTTTTAGACATATCTACCAATGAAACAGAATGAAGAACCCAGAAATACCTCCTTGTTTTTACAGGATTCTGATATGTGTATGACAGAGATGGCATTGTAAGTTGAAGAAATGAGGGACTGTTTAATAATTGGAGCTGCAAAATTGGTCACCAGTTTGGGGGAAAAAAATGAAATCAGGCCCCTTACACCATTTACAAAAATCCTTATGATGCAAGGGCTTAAATGTGAAATGAAAAACTTCAGTTTTTTAGAAGGAAAAATATATGTGAATATCTCTCTGGTTTGGCATGAATAGATTTCTGGCTTAGGATAAGTAAGGATTTTTTAGATAAGATACAGAAAGCTCCAACAATGAAAGAAAAGATAATAAATTTTGTCATATTAAAGTAAGAATTTCTGTTCATCAAAAGATATCTTAAAATTGAAAAGAGGATGCAGTCAGGGGGAGATACGTGCAACAGTTGTCCAACCAGAATGTGTCCAACACAAGAATTTGCATCCAGAATATATAAAGAACTCTAACAAAGAAAAAAGAAAAAAAATAGAAAAATTAACATTATAAGGGTATTTTGTAGAGGAGAGGATACACATAGAAGCAGTGAAAATGAATGAACTATGGCTTCCCACAACTTCATGGATGAAGCTTTAATATCACAATGTTAATGAACAAAGTAATTGCCAAAGACTAAAAATGAAATAAAAGTTAAAAGGGAATAAAATTTGCCAAAAATGAAATAAAATTTGAGGGGAATGATAAACAGAACATTCAGAGTAGTGGTTACTGGTTACCTCTTAAAGGCAGTCAAGGCAATTGGATGGAAGGTGAGTCGTGTATTCGTTATAAAGTTTAAATCCATTTAACAAAGCCATACCAGGCTCTAATGATAATTGAGTGTCACAAACAAAAGATTATAATTAATATGCACTCCAGGTCTAAGATAAAGTATTCATTTATGCAGATACACACACACACATTCATACATATTGTGTGAAGATACAAATCAAGGTGATGAGGAATAATCTGGGAGTTTGTGTTTCCTGGGGTGACTGACATGAGCAGGCATTCATCTAGGTTTTCCCCCAAAACAGATTGTGGTGGTAAGGTGGTGTCAGATATCTGGTCAGGAACATCTAGAATTCTGTGGGTCTCCTATTTCGTTAATACCAATGAAAGTGTGAAGAGCCTTGCCCCCATTTGTCATGCTCTTGGTGCCAAGGACATGTGGAGTTAGAACACTGTGAAGTGTTTTGTCCCCCCCCCCCCCGCCCTCAGCATTTTTTGGAGGGGAAAATATAGTAAAGTGACTTTATAAAGATAACATTATAAATATCAAAAGAAAATTTGAAAAGAAGAAAGAAAATCAAGACTTCTTAGTTAATAGAGTTTCTGAGCTATCACTCAGGAAATACCTATATTAACATCTAATGAGTTCTTTACGTACATATTCTTCCTCTAGTCTTCTGGAAACAAGTCTCTCCTACCACAACTCGGATTGAATTCTATTTATCTGATTATTGATTTATTATGAAAATTACAAAATCATGTTATTTTTTATGTGTTAGACCATATAGTTTGTTACAACAGTTCTGTGTTTCAGCTGTGGCAAGATTAGTTACGAGTTCCAAGTAATTTGTTTCTCCTGATATTGTGCCAAAGTTTTTGAATGATTGACTTAGGGGAAAAAAAAAAGGGCAGGTTTATCATTATCCCTGTGTCACATAGCTATATTTTGCATATCCAAATACTTCCTTAAGTGGGAAAGAGATAGTTAGATTTACAGGCAACAAGCAAACATTTGCACCTAATCTTGAGGCTGCTAATCAAGTATCTTAAAAGTGAAGTAAGAGAAAATTGTAAAACCACTGTTTTAGACCATGGAATATCCATCTAAAACATTAAAGCAAAGGACCCCTTGACATTGTATTTTGAAGAGGGAGCAATACTGTTGAAACATTTTTCTAATACAGATTATCTGAAGATAATCTGCATCTTTGAGCCTCTGAACAATAGATCCCAACTGTACTACTTATAATACTAGAAAGAGTAGTGGATTAGGTGTCAGAATACTCTTATCTCCAGAACCAGACTATAAGACCCTGAAAAACAAGGACATACATCTTTGTGAGTGAGTGAGTAACAGAGAGTATTATATTCCACTACTTGCTAACCTTGTGATGTCAGTCTCCTCATTTCTGAATTAATACTCATACTTTTTTGTTAATCTCATAGGAAAATTAGATGAGACTTATATAGGTGGAAATGTTTTGCATGCTGTAAAACAACACCAATATTTTAATATGAAATAAAGTGAAATCTTATCTAGTAATGAAATGGAAACTTCATATGTTTAAATAAAAAAAATAATTTTTTCAGTCTTTGGAATGATTTGAAAAACTATTTCCTGAACCTTTTAGTGAACACCATTGTGGGTGACTGACTTTGCTTTTTTTTTTTTTTTTTTTAAACTCCCCTTGATTATTTACATTGATTTCATAGGGCACTTACTACAAATCTGCCTCTCAAGTGTCTTATAACAGTATCTTTTAGTTATGCTGTATGTGATATAGCACTGATCAAAGAGAAGAAAATGTCAGAAATCAAAAAATGTAAGGAATTACAGGATTTTACAGTTATTAGGACTAGCCATGACTAGATTTATCAAGAAAAAGGGTTAATCACAAAATTTGGTGTTTATTTCTTAATGATTATGCAAGAATGATCTTTATCGTTGCGGTGGCAAGGGACAGTTCATTAAAATACTTGGACATTTGAGCTAAATATGAAGGCATAATTTTCCAAAATTAGGAAGGTGATTAATAAAAATTGATCACTTTAAAATAGTAAACATGAAAATGTTATAATTTATTACTTAATATTATGAATGTACAAAGGATATCTTAGAAATAATGAATTTGGATTATTAATAGATGAATCTGATTTTGCCTTACATACTACAAAGATATAATTAAAGAAGATATAACTTTGAAATTAAAATCCATATTCACAGTAAATGCAACTTCAGTTCAGGTCTTTGCTACAACAAAATGAGATTTGTAAATAACTTAGGTTTTTCTGTTTGTTTTTTAGTTATTAAGTCGAAAAGACAAAACTACCTTTGAAAAATTAGAATATGTAATGAGTAAAGAAGATAACTACAAAAGACTCAGAGACTATATAAGTAGCTTAAAGATGACACCTTGCATTCCCTATTTAGGTGAGTTATGTCACTGTGTGTTTTTTGTTTCTAGTTGTTACTCTTCCTTAATCAGTAATTTATGTGAAATTCAAGGTATTTTTTAAATGTTTGTATCCTCTGGTAAGCTGAAAAAAATTGACTAAAAGATAGTTGTTACCCTATTACCTGGAATGTATTTTCATCTTAGCCTTTTGCCCTAAAGGTTTTTCATAGTCTATTATGTTTTCTTAGAGTAGGACCATATAGTAAAACAATATTTTTTAACTGTTTTAGTAATGCTTTTAAAGAATATAATAGTTTGTAATGATGTTTAATACATTAAGGAAATTGATCAAAGTCCTTATATATAGTGAGGAGATATTTTAGTGTGAATTCTAAAGTAGTCTCAATGCATATTGGTATTGTTTACCAGAATGAAATGAGTTGATTCGCTGTCGCAATTTAGCTTCGTGCTGAGACAGTTCTGTATTTCACATCTCATCTAATTAAGAATTTATCTCTTTATTATATATCTGACAGTGCTTATAAGTTCAAGAAGTATTTAACCAATAACATTGTAAGATTATTTTTAACAAAATAGGAATAATGCTTTGTTAGGTGTTTGAATGAAAAGAAGACCCAAATAAATTGTTCTTTTAAATAGATATGTAAATCAGGCATAAGGAAAATATATGATACGTACCTAGCATATATTAAAATGAAATGATTTGATCCTATGTAGAGAGTAATCAAATGATGAAGATTTGGTGTTTTCTGGTCCTCCCCTAGATTTTGTGTTTTATGAAATTACACTGAATTTCAAGATAGCTATTTCTGAGAGTGATTACAGTGTCACCTTGAAGTCTTTACAGTCTCAGTGACTAGAAGACAACGAAGAGACAAAGGCAGTTGATGCATGCCCATTTAGCTAGTATAGAACATCAACCTTACTTTCCCAGAGAAGAGTTTAACTCTTTTTTTTTTTTTTTTTTTTTGAGACGGAGCCTCGCTCTGTCGCCCAGGCTGGAGTGCAGTGGCCGGATCTCAGCTCACTGCAAGCTCGGCCTCCCGGGTTTACGCCATTCTCCTGCCTCAGCCTC
>NW_012119487.1:9397609-9471397 GCF_000951035.1 Colobus angolensis palliatus
AGAGAATGGGGACCTATTGTGTACCTTGTGTTGAAGGCAGAATACCCCTAAGCACAGTAGAGTTAATGGCCACTGCATCCCAGAATATTTTATCCTGTTTCTTTGATAAACAACTTAGGACCATAGTAAGCATGACTCTTATCAGAGAGGCTCTAAGCTGGCTGTTAGGGGAAAGACATTCTGTATGTGCTTTACATTTTTGTGTTGTTGCTGTCATTCTTTGTTTTGTTTTTGTTTTTTGAGATAGTCCCGCTCTGTTTCCCAGGCTGGAGCACAGAGGTGCGATCTCTGTTCACTGCAGCCTCTGCCTTCCAAGTTCAAGTGATTCTCCTGCTTCAGCCTCCCAAGTAACTGGGATTACAGGCATGCACCACCACGCCCAGCTAATTTTTGTATTTCTAGTAGAGACGGGGTTTTGCCATGTTGGCCAGGCTGGTCTTGAACTCCTGGCCTCAAGTGATCCGCCCGTCTCAGCCTCCCAAAGTGCTGGGATTATAGGCATGAGCCACCACACCCAGTGTGGTGCTCTGTGTTTTACCATAGCCTTGGCTGTGCCCATGCTTGCAAATATAATTCGAGGAGAGAAGGAACAGGGAATTTTTTCAAAAATAATGCCTTCACAATTCAGAAGAATGTATACTTTTTATAGTGTGAAGAATATTTAGACTGAGAATTGGCAATCCTCAATTCCACAGTGACTCTAGAGTCCTAATTTTTCAAGTCATTGAATTTTCTTCTTTGAGCCTTGTTCTCTTTACCTAGAAATAGCATGCATAGGCCGGGCGCGGTGGCTCACGCCTGTGATCCCAGCACTTTGGGAGGCCGAGGCAGGTGGATCACGAGGTCAGGAGATCAAGACCATGGTGAAACCCCGTCCCTACTAAAAATGCAAAAAAAATTAGCCAGACATGGTGGCGGGCACCTGTAGTCCCAGCTACTTGGGAGGCTGAAGCAGGAGAATGGCGTGAACCCAGGAGGCAGAGCTTGTGGTGAGCCGAGATCGCGCCACTGCACTCCAGCCTGGGCGACTGAGCGAGACTCCATCTCAAAAAACAAACAAAAAAAAGAAATAGCATGCATAGGACTAGAATCATGTTCTTCTTAAGGCTGAATGGAAGCATTGTGATATCTTCTTTCTTTTTTTTTTTTTTTTTTTTTTTTGCGACCCAGTCTCACTCTTGTTGTCCAGGCTGGATTGCAGTGGCATGGTCTCAGCTCACTGCCACCTCCACCTCCTGGGTTCAAGTGATTCTGCTGCCTCAGCTTCCCACGTAACCGGGATTACAAGCGTGCACCACCACACCCAGCTAATTTTTGTATTTTTAGTAGAGAGGAGGTTTCACTGTGTTGGCCAGGCTAGTCTTGAATCGCTGACCTCAAGTGATCCGCCCACCTCAGCCTCCCAAAGTGCGGGGGATTATAGGCATGAGCGATCACACCCAGCTGTAGTGATGTCTTCTAATTAACTTATTTTAATATTGAGAAAACCAAGATCCAGAAAGGTGGAAGACCTGGCTCATAGTCCTAAGACCTAGTTACTGACAGGTCTGCATTCTGAAGTCTTAACCTAGAGAGCTCCAATTATACCTGCTGAACTCTCATTTTAAAATTTACCAATTTGATGATTGCTTTCCTTTTCTCATTGAAATATGTTTTCTCAAACTAAATTTCATAATTCATGTCTTCTGGAAAAGAAAATTAAGATTATTTTCCTTTCAAAATGAGAAAATAAAATAATAGGAATCCTTATGCTGTGATTTCTAGTTGGGGAACTTCTTGTACTCTTGGACCTTCTTGACATTTTTCCACAGTGGAGACATCAGTACAGGATTGAAGCTGTGTGCATCTGTATATGTGCTTAGGTACACTCAGGCACTCTGATGCACACACACAGAGAAAATTGGGGAAGAAAACACTAGCCAAGTTGGAGTTCAGTGGAATCAGGAAAGGTTTTCTATTGGAGAATATACCTCTTCTTTCTCAGCCCTGGTACCTGAAACAAAAAGTAATTATACCTGTGGGTTAAAGCAAATGAGAAAAATGTTGAGGTACAGATGTTAATTTGGAGAAAATATTACAAGCATTGTTTTTCCTGTATCTTCCATTTTTCCTGTCATCTCCAATGACTCTTTCTTTTTTCAGTTCCCTTTCATTTTATATGTTCTCATGATGCAGGATCTTACGTTTCACTCTCACCATGTAGTTCTGCTTCACTTTATAATTAAGCTAATTTAAAAGTATCCTATCCTTGTTGTCTCCTTTTTCTCCATCTTCACTCTCTAGAAATTTTCCTAATGTCACCAGTGACTCCTGGTTGAAACATTTAATAGGTGTTTCTCAAGCCCCATCTTAATTGTGTGAGAGTTGGTGTCGGTAATTTCTCCTCCTTGAAATTCTCCCCAAGTAGCACCAGTCTTTCTTGGCTTCCCTTCTGCATTTCTGGCTTTTGTTTTATTGGCCGCTCTTACTCTACCTTCATCTCTTAAATGTATTCTTGAGAGGTGTCAGTCCACTTTTCTTTCTTTATTTTTTTTGTTTTTGTTTTTGTTTTTGTTTTTCGGAGACGGGTCTCACTCTGTCATCCAGGCTGGAGCGCAGTGGCACAGTCAGCTCACTACAGCTTCAAACTCCTGGGCTCAAGCAATCCTCCCACCTCAGCCTCTGGAGTCGCTGAGACTACAGGTGTGCACCACCAAGCACGGCTAATTTAAAAAAATTTTTTGTCGAGATGGGGTCTTGCCATGTTGCCCAGGCTGATCTCAAACTCCTGGCCTCAAGCAGTCTTCCCACTTCAGCCTCCCAAAGTGCTGCGATTACAGGTGTGAGCCACTGGGCTCAGCCAGTCCACTTCTTTTCTTACTCTATACAATCGGAGTGGTCTCATCAGGTTTTTTTCTATATATTGCCTGATCTTCCAAATCTAGACTAAATCTGTGTAACTTTGTATATCATTGTATATTTTATATCTATCTGTGTATCTTAGCTATCTACTTAATCCCTGGGGCCTTCTAACATTTTTAGATACTAAGTGAGAAAAATCTACAAGTATCTCCCATTCAACATGTGCAGAAGGGAATTCATCATCTCTCCTCCTTCCCCCAAACTTGATCCCCATCTTATCTCCTATAGCTTACTCTACCAGTGACCAGTGAGTGTAGTATTATTAACACTGCGGTACCACACTACAGCCTGGTGTTTTAATGCATTTCTCCTTCCTCCTCCTCTGCTTCTCATATTCACTAGTAAAATGCACATGTCTGAGGGTTATCCAAGAATTAGAAATCAAAAGGGGAAAAAAAGGAAGGAAATTAAGACATTAAAAGAGAACATACACTATAGAATTTGCATAATTTTAGATATTGGTATTCTTCATATAGTTCATCCCTATCTAGGTATGTGAAGAAGCATCTTGATTGTGAGATTATTGAGGACTTCTTGGCATAAATATTTGGTAGACATGGCAAAGGAAAATGAAACATTTATCAGATGAGTTTTTATGACTCAGTTCGTTTCCGGTATGAAAATCATCCTTTTAATGTAATGACTGCTTTGCTTTATAGCAAACCTTGAGATTAAATGTATTTAATCTATTAAAACATACATAGTTTTCCTAAGAAAATGTGACACAAATCTGTTTTACAACTTTTTTACTGCTTGATTTACATCATCGGCATACGGGTTTTTTTATTGCTTATCTTCAATACTGAAGTATACTGAAGAATGAAGATTTAACCGTAGTTTATATCTTGTTAATATTTACTTTTTATGTTGTTTTCTAATTTAAAATTAATTTGCTTGTGATTTTTAAATTTAATTTGTCTTGATTTCAGAATCCCTTTCTATTTGTGTGAAGCTAGGCTTAGTACAGTTGACAAAAACTTCAGCATTTATAAATGCTGTGCATTTGATAGGTTAGAAGTTTCCTAAAGACAATGAAAAGGTAATACTCATTATGCAAATTGGTAGCTTCATTTAACTATTCCTTTTCAAGTATACAGAGTTTGCATAATGCTATGCTTTATTCATTATGTCTGCAGAGGTTCTTATGGAAAGAATATATCAATGAAAGAATGAAAGTGCATAGAAAAAAGGTAACAGCTAATGATTTCTTAACATGAGGGATATGGTCCAAACTAATAGTTTTTTCTCCCCTAAAAATGAGAACCAAAACCTACCAATTTTTGTGAAGCTTATAAAAGGGGGTAGAGGCCTATATGCTGACAGAACTCTGATTTTGATACCACCAAATTTATCTGTAGTTCAATGTGGATTAAATTATAAGAAGTAGAAATGTTTTCTTGGCTCTCAACACATCATCCCTGAAAAAATTGTCTCTTCTGTTGGTTTGCATTCAAGGTAAAAATTAGTCAGCTTGGACAATATCGTGAAAAATTCTTAGAATAAGGATATAATTTGTCTAGAGAGGAATAGTTGGCAAATCTCAAGGAAAAAATTGCTTTATAAGAAAATTATTGCTTTTAAATCTGAAAGTCATTAACAACACTTATTTGTTCTTGTCGTTGGAGAACAGTCTTAAGGGGCTTGTTGAAGAATTTGGCATGGGAAGTTTTATTTTGCTGATGAGAGAAAACTAGAATATTGTGAAAAAAATAATTTAGTTGTATGAAACATGATAAATATTCTTTAATGTGCCTTTTCTAAGCCTCATTTCTACGTTATGTACTACAAAGACGTAGTAGCTCGACCAAGAAGGCATATTTTGGCTAGGTACAGTGGTTCATGCCTATAATCCCAGCACTTTGGGAGGCTGAGGCGGGTGGATCACCTGAGGTCAGGAGTTCAAGACCAGCCTGGCCAACATGGCAAAACCATGTCTCTATTAAAAAATGCAAAAAAGTAGCTGGGTGTGGTGGCACATGCCTGTACTTCCAGCTACTCAGGAGGCTGAAGCAGGAGAATTGCTTGAACCCAGGAGGTGGAGGCTGCATCGAGCCGAGATCGCACCGTGGCACTCCAGCTTGGGTGACAGAGCAAGACTCCATCTCAAAAAAAAAAAAAAAAGCCGTATTTTTTGAACCATGGAAATCAGTAAATTGTTACAGTACTCTATACTGTTTCCTATTAAGTAGAAGCAGAATGTAACAGAAAAGTTTTTGTAAAATCTCTAGCCCTCTGTAGAATATACTCTTTTGATGGATCTAGATATGACTCGTCTTTTCTATTGGAGAGAGACTTCTCCTTCCCCTTTGCCATTTAATTTTTAATTTAATATGTCAGATTTTCATAATAGGACTTTTTTGTTAGAAGAGAAATGCTGTTCTTATAACCCTCTGTAATATAGTGTTCCTTGCCTACTGCTCTCTGCAAAGCACCCTATTTATGATATTTTCATTAATCTGTCTCCTCCTCAACAGAATGTAAGCCCCTGTTTGTCTTGGTTGAAGGGTTTATCCTTATAGCATCTAGAACAAAAGTAGTCATATAATAAATGTTTCTTGGTTCAACTAAATATCCCTTTCAGGCTTTTCCCATTGTTTCAGTAATTTTGATTTAATTTCTGTTTAAACAATAAATGTATTTGTGTGGCATATTTGCATGGATCAACTCAACTCCTTACCCACCCCTGATTTTTGTTGTTGTTGTTATTTTGTTTTGTTTTTGATGCCTCAGCTGGCACCTAGTATTTACTTAGCCCTGTGCTTGTTGCTAAATATATAGCAGGAGATTACAATGGGCTTTGTCCCTGCCTTTATAGAACTTAATATTTCTGTAATAACACAGGTCCAGGATATCATTACCTCATGAATGGTATGTCCTCTTTTCTATATCCTGGTAGAGATGCATATCATTGCCTTGTGCCTTACATTCTTAGTAGTGTCCTTATCATACTTAATGACATTTTTAAAACGTATCTAAAATGATAAGAATCTTACCAATTAGGTTTTCAGTCTTTTTTGCATAGATTGAATTGTTAAATATTCAGTAGAATATAGTTATTTAGTTTTAGAAATTTCTAACTCATGTAAAAATATTTTCAAAAATAAGAGTTTTTTATTCATATTTCTATTCAGATAATTTCAACAAAGTCCAAGTCTTTTTGCTGATCTGTAGGAATTAAAAGGAGATTTTTCCTCTCCTTTGATATAATTTTTCTTCAATATGTGAGGCTCTGACACTGATCTCAAAAATGCCTAATGATCAAAAAATGTCATTGGCTTTTAATTTTTTAAGTTTTATTCCATTTTTCTTTCTTTAGTTTGATTTGTCAATAATATACATTATAGATTACCCTATTCTTTTAATTATATGTTGTTATATATTGTAAGCTGAAACAGCAGTAAAGCATCTTCACTGATTTTCTTTTGGATTCGAGAATAAACTCTGACCACATGGCAGCTAGCCCCTTTTCTTTAGCCAGAATTACATCCCCATTTTCCATTACCTCATTTATATATTTTTTTTACCCTCACTCTTTTATATATTTAAAATTCTTCTAAGTTCTTTGTTGATGTGTTTTCTGAAGTTTACTTTAGACCAAAGACTTATGAAATAAAAGAGCTGGGGGTGGGGTTGTGTTAATTTCATCCCCATGTTCATAGTGTTTTCTTTAAGTGCCTTGTCTTTCTAAAAAAATAAGAATAGCAGCTATACAGATCTGCATGCTAATTGTAAACGGAATCAGATTCCCCTGACAACAGTTTTGCCCGTGGTGTTTTCAACTCTGAATATTTCACAGTTTTGTAATTTTTTTAAGCAAGCTTTGGCAGGAAAATAATAATTTCAGTAACATTTATTCAACACTTAGGCCTATATAGCTGACACTGTACTTTATATAGATTATCTAATACGTAACAGCAGTTTTATAAAGTAAATGATATTATTTGTATTTTACGGGTGAAAAAACTGAGACAAAGGAGATTAAATTGACTTGCTATAAAGATATGCATTTCATTCACAGCTCAAAGAAAGCATGATGGATTACATTAAAATTTGGGGTATCTGTGTTTAGGTTAAAATTTTGAGTTCATTCATCAGTCTTTCCTATAATTATGTATAGAATTATAACTTGATACCAGTTAACTCCACTGATAAAACTAAAAAGTTGCTGGGCATGGTGGCTCATGCCTGTAATCCCAGCACATTGGGAGGCCAAGGCAGGCGGATCACCTGAGGTCAGGAGTTCGAGACTAGCCTGACCAACATGGTGAAATGCCATCTCTACTGAAAATACAAAAATTAGCTGAGTGTGGTGGCAAACGCCTGTAATCCCAGCTACTGGGGAGGCTGAGGCAGGAGAATAGCTTGAACCTAGGAGGCAGAGGTTGCAGTGAGCCAAGATCGTGCCATTGCACTTCAGCCTGGGCAACAAGAGCAAAACTCTGTATCAAGAAGAAAAAAAAACGGAAAAGTGAGCTAGTTTAAGATAAGATGGCCTTTTTTTCAGGGCAAGGTCACAGCATTGTAAGTGGAATCATTCTTTTCTTACTTGGGTGTCTTTCACAGACACTAGAATAAAAAGACTAAAAACTTGTTAGGGTATAATCTTTAACTTACTACAAAGATTAAGTTAAATACATGTAAACCATATTACTTTAGTACAGATTTATAAGTTATTTGAAATGTTTTTATGATTGCAGAAGGTTTATTCTCCTTATATTACCAGCAGGAGTCCTAAGAAATACAATGCTAAGAGAATAGCACTCTCCTATCATGACTCAGAGTTAAGTAAACAGCAGAATGAAAATTGATCTTTATACTACCAGGCATGAAGCCCAGAGATAGTGTATTTGTAGGTGTCTACCAAATTTCAAGTTGCTATCTAATTTTGGCATTTTCCAAAATCTCAAATTTTTAAATTCTGCTTCAGAGAGGTCAAGTGTTCTAGGCAATCATGGCCTCCCATTTAGTCCAGAATAGAGTCTAAATCTATTGTAGGATAAAATTCATTAACTTATTAACAGTAACAACATAAAAAATCTTTCTTGACTGGACACAGTGGCTCACACCTGTAATCCCAGTGCTTAGGGAGTCCAAGGTGGGAGAATCACTTGAGGCCTGGAGTTTGAGACCAGCCTGGGCAGGTCTTTGTAGACCCCATCACTACAAAGAAAATACAAAAATTAGCCGGGCATGGTAGCATGCATCTGTAGTCCCAGCTACTCAGGAGGCTAAGGTGGGAGGATTGCTTGAGCCCAGGAGTTCGAGGTTACAGTGAGCTAAGATCGTGTCACTACACTCCAACCTGGGTGACATAGTGGGACCCTGTCTTAAAAAAAAAAGAAAGAAAAATTTAAAAAAGAATCCTTCTATAAACCAGCTCTAAGGGAAGGTTGTAGTTCAATCTTGCCGAAGATAAGGCAAACCCATCTTTATTCCTAGATGACCTGCAAAGTAGGTAGCTCTTGGACCCTGCCTGTCACACAAATGAGCTAACCTGATCTTTTGCAAGACTCTCTTTAGGCTGAAGTTCATACTATGTCTCTAAGAAGAGTTTCTTTTTATTTGTGGTCCAGCCGCTTAACTGCCTGCTATAACAACTGGCATGGCTCTGTTAGATTTGCAAGTGAAGATAATGTATCAATGTAATTTCATACCCGAAAACTTGGATATTGTTTTGTTTTGTCTTGTTTTTTTGAGAAGGAGTCTCACTGTGTCCCCCAGGCTTGAGTGCAGAGGCGTAATCTCGGCCCACTGCAAGCAGTTCTCCTGCCTCAGACTCCCGAGTAGCTGGGATTACAGGCACATGCCACACCTGGCTAATTTTTGTGTTTTCAGTAGAGATGGGGTTTTACCATGTTGGCCAGGCTGGTCTTGAACTCCTGAACTCAAGTGATCCACCTGCCTCGGCCTCCCAGAGTCTTGGGCTTACAGGCGTAAGCCACCGTGCCCAGCCCAGGTATTGTTTTTAAAACACATTTGTTAATCACATACTCTATGCAAGGTGCTATGATTTGTATTGCAGAAAGTACGTAGATCAGTAGTAATAATATGATAGTTTAAATCTACTGAGTACTTACACGTGTCAAGCATTATTCTTAATGTTTTACCTGTATTAACTCATTTATTTGATCGTCACAAAAACCACATGAGCTAGATATTATACCCCATTTTATAGACAGGAAAGCTGAGCCAGGAGTTTATAAATTGCTCAAGGTAACACAACTAGCAAGTGGTAGAGCTGGGCCACGGACCCAAGCAGTTCTGACTTCAGAACCTACACTAACTATCATATAATACCACTTCTTATTTTCTTCTCTCAAGAAACTTAGTTGCCCAAGTTATTATGCTGTCTAGGAACTTCAGAGTAAAATAAATCAGCCCTCTGAAGGAGAGCAGAATGGGCCCATTGGCTAAGGCAGTTTAGCATTCAGCCTACTTTTCCAAGGTTGTGTGTTAACTTTCACATTCTAGTTTTAATAATGTTCTTCTGTGAAAATTCTGTAAGACTTGTCTTTGATAAAGTTTTGGATGTTTAAATGAAATGATACAGTGCTTTCAATAACTGAGATGCCTTGGTAAAGTTTTATTCACTTAAGATTTGGTATAGCAGTTAGATGCCCAGTTCCTTCCAGGAATCTTATTACAGATTCTTCGGTTCTGGAGGAAGAGGAGAGGGACTGAAAAACCAGTTTAAGAGGACCACAGGTAAAACAAATAATAATGCCACTATGAGGTTTGGATATTTTGTTTAATTTGTTTCACCAGAAGTTTTATTTTGAGATGTGGTAGATGAAAAACATTGATCATGTTGATGGACTTGAGTTGTCCAAATGATTATCTTCACATTAAACCATTCCCATGCATAGTTTGCCTCACACATTTCAATTCAAGATTTTCTTTTTGCTTAAGCAAAAGTTTCATGAGCTATCTTTAAAATTTTAACTTCACAAATAAATTAAGGGAAGGTCAGTGAATATATGTTTCTGGAAGGAAATTGTTCCAGAAAGTCACTAGTAAAGTTGTTGATTGCAAAGACACTGTGAGACTAAGCATTATACACACTGTAAAATGAAATTAGCAGTTTGGACTAGCTGTGCCCCTGTGGCTTCTGCTCTGGAGCTGTTGAATTCTCAGTATTGGGAAAACAGCCAACAGTTCCTTGAATTTTAGTCCCACCTGTTCAAAGTATGCACTAATACTTGGAAAGCTGTCCAAACTTTCTGATTTGAATTGCAGATAGGTTGGGGTTTGTTTTCTTTATAATAGTAAGATCAGTAAATTAGAAAAAAAGTAGTAATAAATTAGAATTATAATTCAGATCTGTAGCACACTAAATATTCTGCATTTTTGTAATACTAATATTTTACTGATTCTAAAACTACATAAAATGCATTTCTGGAGATTTTGGCGTTCAGCATATCATATGAAGAAATATGAGAAAACAGAAATTCATTCATAGATTTGTCTTTATAAATTGACCATTTAAATAATGCATGCATTATTTGTGGGGATTTTTTATTTTTAAAAATGATAATGTATTTAATACTATAGGTCATGTTGTTTTGGGAAAATCAGCATAGGATATGTTGTTAAGAATTCAGATTTAATCATTCCATGTGAAAGGCACAAATTCAGTTTGAAATAGCTTTTATTCAATGGAAGAAGTATTTTCTATTGGCAAAACTAGAGGTTTCTCCCTAATTTTCTGTCTATATTTTTATAAATAAAATGCATTATTTGGCTGAAATTTTAAAAATATTTTTTTCACTAGAAGTTAGAGCAATCTTAGATTTTAAATAAATTGTTAAGTATCTTGAACATGTTATTTAGTTATGATTTAAAATATAGCTAAGATTTGCAAATATTTACATTTTAGGAAACAAACTTTGTATTTAGTCAACATAATTTTTAAAATAATTAGGACGTGGATACACATAATTTTCTGCAGTAATTGACAACAGATGAAACTACATTTATAGATTCCCCTTTTATAGTTAAGGTAAAATTCATTTAAAAAACTTTATGTGTAGAAATAAATTGTGCCAGGTAATATACATGTAACATTTACATTTTTAAGAACTGAAAAGTACAAAGTTCTGTGTCATTTAAATTGGCGAGTGTCTCTCTTCAGTCAATAGGCTTGATCATCATCTGAACTGCTCTTAAGGAGTATGACCCGCCTCTGTATTCGGCCCAGAAAATTCCATCTTGGTGCTTGCTTCTGTAATGGCCTCCTCTGTACCATACTCCATTTAGGTTGGAATGTGCACAGGCATTGTACCACCAGCCTCCTTTATGAAAGTGGGCGCAGTTTCCTTTGAGGAAAAAATATAGATACAAATGTAAAAGTTTCTTCTGGGTGTGGTACTCTGCAATCATCAAAAATTTATTCTGCCTTTAATTTGAACTTCCCTTACTAATTCCAGTTACCTTTATCTTAGCAGTTTTAAATGTCTTCACTTATTTTATTGCTGTTGCATCAACTACTTGAAAGATTACTTGAATTGCCTTTTTTTTAATCTTGCTCTTTGCTTGCTGAAAATGTGCCTTTTTTAAAAAAAGGGGGATTTAATTTTCTAGGTAGAGTAGATGCAAGCAGTGTTTATATGTGAAAGAGTTACAGAGGAAGAAATTGGGAAGGAAAGATACAGAAGAAGGTAAAAGTCTGAGGAAAACTGAATTTTCAAAATAAAATAGCAAAAAATAATACAAAGTAAAATAAAACCAGCAGTCAAATGAGTTTCTGTAAATAAGACATAAGTTATGGTCATATCTCTCTTCTTTTCTTGTTTACCAGTGTGAAATTGGTTAAAATAAAGACCTGTGTGCTGTTTGCCAAAATACAGCTGGAGAGAAAAACCAGTTTGGGGCAGGGATAGGGGAGAATTGTTGGGGGGGAATCTGTTTATCAGGACCGGAAAGCTGGGTTAAAAAGTCAGAAGCATATGAAAACTAAATTTGAAATTATGTGGATGGTCTAGTTGTTTCTTTCTAATGAAAATATTAATTTCCCCTCTGAATCAAGCTTTTTTGTTATTCCTATGCCACGTGTCACCGTCATCTTGGTTTTCCCCCTCAAAGAAATGCTCTTACACCATGTATCCAGATGGCTTGCATCCTTCACTCCTTGCGAGTCTTTATTCCAATGTTACTTTCTCACAGTAGCTTTTCCTGGCGAACCCATATAAAATAGCCCCCATCCCAGGCCTTGCTGCCCACCACTTTCTATTTTCTTACTCAGTTTTATTTTTGAGAGTACTTATTGCCACCTAACAAATTGTTCTGTCTCTCCTCCAGTGAGTAAGCTCCAAAGGGCAGGAACTTTGTTCACTGCTATATCCCCAGCACCTACAGTAGTGCCTGGCACATGGTAGGTGTTAGTTGTTATGAATTGTAGGCACTTGCACTTTATTTCCAGATGAATGTGTTTCTGTTTTGCTTTGTGTTTTTTTCCTAGAACTTTGTTTTTCACATAGATCACACTTTGGGATTGCCTTATAGACGAGATCTTAAAAGCTATTTCTTTCAGTAGGTTATACTTCCTGTCACAGTGACCAAAACTGACCTTTTTGAAAAGACTTTAGTAGCATATATATTAGTAGATTCTATTTCATGTATAGAAGATGATTATTCTACAAAGAATGAAAGTTTTTCATACTTACCTGCATACATATCTTTATCTCTGTCCAGTGTGGTGAATTGTTTACCATTATGCCACATCATAGAATCCCCTGCATTTCCCTGGTAAGTTCCCAGGCGCAGTCTATAGAATTCACTTTCGGGTTCCAGACGAAAGCTGCTGTATTCTGCATAGACTTTTTTATCACTCCAGTCTTCTAATTCAATCAGTAACTTGTAATTATCTTGATTGCTAAGCATATAGATATTTTCCAGTCCAAGCCAATATTCTCCGTCAATGTTTCCAAACCCTTTCTGTTAATAAGTGAAGAAACATGAGTGCATAAATAAGTATATAGTAAACATTTTTATAGATAAGTGTTAAACATTCGATAGCATAAAGATGTTGGCCATTTAAGTGGTAATGTGAGCTTCCATTTTAGTTGGTCACTTGAGGTTTATAAGCCACACATTGTCATTCTGTTGTTTTTTTTGTTGTTGTTTTTTGTTTTTTGTTTTTTTTTTGCTTCTAATGTGTCAGTAATCATTTGCAGACCTAGCTTCAAATCCTACAAATTAAGACAAAGGCAAATGAGAATAAAATTTATCCATAGCTACTAAAAATATTAGCTAGTATACTACCCAGATCCTTAAAAAGGGTTCCTAGTCTCTCTCATGTTCATTTAAAGAGCCCAACATTTCTTTCCTAATAGTAATTTTTGTAAAGTAGTAAGTATAAGTCATCCAAACTGAAAGGGATCATTTTAAAGTATATCTTCTGTTTTCTTTTTACAATTTAATTTTCACTTTAAAACTAGAGATGAGAATCATTTTTTTGACAGATGTAGATAATGAAAAAACATATGGATAGTTATTTTTAACTGTGTATCTTATTTATTGCATAGCATCTTGTTTCTTGCATTATTGCAAGAATGGGTTTGTTTTACCTCCCTTAGGACTGCATCACTGATTTACCTTATAATTTTCCCAATTTCTGAAGAAGTTGACAGAGCCATCTGTTCTTTTCTGAATAACAGTCCAACCCCCAGGATCCAAACTGTTTTCACACCATAACTGCATTGGTCCATTGCTGTTTTCAGGTTTAATCATATAAATCCCACTGACCGAATGCCCAGCTTCTTTTGCTTGCTGACAGTCTTTGAATGGTCCTATAATTTAAATATCATTTATTATCAGCAAACTTAATATGAGAAGAGACGTATTAAAAGTTTTTAATCAAGATTCTTACCTTTGTGTCTTTGTTTACATTTAACCACTGTCTATCATATATACAATATTATAAAATATAAACTAAATAAAAGGGTGACTCCAGTTCTATCTGGAACATTAATTTGTTTTGTTTTCATCTGTTCTTTTCTTTGTCCATATATATATACACATATATATGTATATACACACATATATATATATTTTATATTGTTATAATCCTAATACATGTAGAAAATTGGATTGTCTTAACATTTTCATGCAGCTCTAGTCTCCATTCTG
Source organism: Colobus angolensis palliatus (assembly GCF_000951035.1). NCBI lineage: Eukaryota > Metazoa > Chordata > Mammalia > Primates > Cercopithecidae > Colobus > Colobus angolensis. Next base: position 9,411,638 of record NW_012119487.1, read on the forward strand.
GCTGCATAATAGTCCTTGACATTGATATATTTTTATTTCTCTATCATTGGACATTGAGGTCTTATGATTTTTGCTATTATAAGAACACTGCACAAAGTGTCTTCATTTTTATTGAATTCATTTTTTAATATTATAAAAATGCTGAGGGATCGATCTACTGGATCAGAGGATATCAACTTATTCATAGTCCTACATAGTACCCAAGTCACGGTTTTGGAAATTTGATTTCAGTGGAACATACTAGTACCTTGAGATACTCATTGCAAATGGGGTCAGTCAAATAAGTTTTAGAAATGCAAAATATTATGTTTCCCTTTTGGAAATTCTCAATGTGCATTCACATATTAAAGACTGAGAAGCCCTGAAATAAACCAGATGCCCAAACTCATAGAATCTTAAATTTCCCCCAACAACACTTACTAACAGCCCATGAGAATACGTTTCAGGAATGTTAGCATAAATGCCTATCTAAGGAGTTGTATCAATCTATATGACTAATGCTAGTTTTCTCATTTAACCTACAGTTATCTGGTGATACTTTATAGATGTTCTAGAGATAGAACAATTAATTAAGGTCATGGATCATAGAAGATGGTAAACCCTAGACATAAATCCCTATCTAATCCCAGAGTCTCTGCTCTGAACTGCTGTGTTGCATGCATTTGCCCTCATGTTATTTCATAGTTTTAGGTATTTTCCATTTTTAATCCACTAATAATTTCTTCAAATTTTACAAATTTTGTGAAATTGCTTTTAGGGTTTCTGACTCTTGAACTTGCGATTTCCACATTTTTGGATCTAGTGAATATTCTTTAGTTTCATCCTTCTCTAGTGTTTCAAGCCTTTTTTATAAACATGCAAAATATATTAACGGATTAGAAAAAAGAATTACCCTAAAGATCTCTTAGAACAAAAAATGTATAAAAATTCTGATTGTCAAATTTTATATTTTACTAGAAATATGTGAGAGTTCAGTCAAGTAAAGTCCTTACAAGAATTTCTGTACTATAAGGTTAATAGGATTGTTGAAATTTTGAGAAATGTGTTATCTGTACTTTGCCAGATATGTTCAGTATTCCTTTTGGGTCTTATTGGGATAGAATTAATCTCATTGGGTAGTTCCACAACTATAACAATAGAAGGGGTTCTTAAGAGACTACGAGCTCTTCCTTGTAGATTGTTCCTTGAGGACAGAGACTTTTTTTTTTTTTTTGACTTCATGTCATCAGTGTTTAAACCCTTAGGAAACTGTCCATAATTTTTGGTTAATTAAATTACTCATTTTAAATACAAGGAAATTGAAAACTACACACAAAAATCAAGAGGACATCAGTTTCTCTAGTCCACGTGTTTATTATAGTTCATTGATATTTTTCTGTCTTAAATTTTTAAAAATTATAATGCAATGTCCATAAGTAGACTAGTAAAAATTAGAGAAACTGGAAAGCCTTATTTATGGTGTCTTTCTTGGGTTATATTTATTTTAAGTATTGTATTTTTTAGTTCTAGAGTTTCAATTTGATTCTTTTTTTCATAGTTTTTATTTCTCTTTTGAGATGCCCTATCTTGCATTCATTATAAACGTATTTTCCTTTAAGACATTGAAAATAGCTATAACCACTACTTTAAAATTACTGTCCTTTCAGTTCCAAGTTTGCTGAGTTTTTATCATGAATGGATTTTGGGTTTTTTCAAAGGCTTTTAAAATCTTTTTTCTTTTTTAATTTCTTTTCTAACTAGACACTAACTAGACACAGGAATCAAAGGCTTTTTGTCTGCCTACTGAGATGATGATAGGGTTTTTCTTTTTGTTGTTGTTAGTACACGAATTACATTGAATATACATGTATATTACATATATTATATCTAATCTATATTAGAACAAAAAAGTGTATATATTAGAAGAAATATATAAAATATGTATATTAGAACAAAGAATATAAAAATTCTTATTGTCAAATTTTATATTTTAATAGAAATATGTGAGAGTTAAGTAAAGTTCTTACAAGAGTTTCTGTACTATAAGGATAAGAGGATTGTTGAAATTTTGAGAAATGTGTTATCTATACTTTGCCAGATATATATACACACACACATACATACATACACACACACGCACATACATATATTTATGTATGGTTTTGGGTTTTGTTTTTTTTGGAGCCTGTTGCCCAGGCTGGAGTGCAGTGGTATAATCGTAGCTCACCACAGCCTCGAACTCCTGGGCTCAAGTGATCCTCCCACCTCAGCCTCCCAAGTAGCTAGGACTACAGGCACGTGCCACCATGCCTGGCTAATTTTGTTTTTTTTTTTCTGGAGAGAGGGGTCTTGGTATGTTTCCCAGGCTGGTCTTGAACTCCTGGTCTCAAGTGATCCTCTGACTTCAGCCTCCCAAAGTGTTGGGATTACAGGCATGAGCCACTCCACCCAGCCTTTACATTGATTGTATTTTGAATGTTAAACCAACCTTGTGTTCCTGGGATAGACTCAACTTAGTGAAAGTATTCAGAGCCCTTAACACTATACTTAACAAAGTAGTCATCATCGGTAATTGTCTATTCTTTCGTTTCTCTTTTATTCCTCATCTTAACACATAATTGTAGCTTATTTAATAATTTAAGTAGCTTATTTAATATCTGCTTATCTAATAAGTTTAATATAACTCATCAAAGATGAATGTACAGTCATTTCTACTGCAGATAAATATTACTGAAAAACCTCATGTTCTGCAAATACATGCATTAAAAATAGTAGCTAATTTTAGCTATTAACATAATTTATATTCAGCTGCAGTTACCTGTGGCACAAAACATTAATATGTTTGGAAAAAATCCCATGTAAACCAGTATAACCTCTCTGTTTTGCTACCACTATTCTCCTTTTCACTGGTCACATATGGGCTACTTCACATTATAGGGAACATGCATTGTAGTCAAGTAGAAGGAAGGGTAAAGAGCCTATATTTCAGAAAAGATGAAATTTACAGAATTTTAATTTCTTATGTGGGAGTGAGATGGAAGGAAAAGTGAATTATGACTCCCAGGTTCATTCTTAGATTATTTTGTGTAATGCAGGTAGTATATTTGTTTACTTACAGTAGTCATAGGCAAGGACTTTATCTTTCAGTGTGTATTCACAGTTTCAGCCCCCTTAGAAATTCAGATATGTAGTTACAAAACTACGTGATTCCTAGTAGGCATGGTTCCCAGAATTCCCTTAATTCTGCATTATTCTTTCAAGAAATGTCCTTTCTGCATCTACTATAGGCTAAGGACTGTTTTAGGCTCAAGGGATAAAGAAACAACCTTAGAGTCAAGTGCAGGGTGGGAGAAGTCGCAAGAAAGAGAGAATTCCACTATAATATGACAAGTACTTTGATGGAGTTATGTAGGTCACATGGTAGCAAAGTCGAAGAACTAGCTGAGATTTCTAAGGCGCATCACTCTTACTTTAAAACCTGTTAGTATTGTAGTTAATGCACACATGAAAGTAGTTTTGTTACAACATATAAATATTTATCTCATTTTATAAATTTGCATATTCTGTAAATGTTATCTTTGTATTGCTTATTCTATGAATATCATTTTCATAAATATTTACTATGCATTCATTTGAGTATAGTTTTGACAGTTTACACTTAAGTATATATTCAAAGGTTGGACTTTTATTAGGTTATTTGCTTTGCTGCAGAATATTTAGAAACATCAGTGTTCTGAATGTTGACAGAATATTTGTCGAGTATCATTTGTTCCATAGAGCTATACTCATCTTCTGCTATTTAATAGACACTCAGATGTTTAAAGCCAAATGGAGAGTTCTGAGTTTTCTGAATCCAACTTTGATTTGATAAGACTTCAATTATACAAATTTAAGATTATCTTCAGCTTTAATTTTCAACCCATTTTTTGCAGTGGGCTTTGTGTTTACAGTTGGATATCTGCTAGACTTAGGAAAATGTAGTTGAAGGTCTTTTCCAGAACATATGGATAAAATTTAGCAGTGCATAAAGCTACTTTTTTATCCTCAGTAAAGATATTAAATATCAGAATTCAATATTTATTTGTATTTATAAACATACCATTAACCTGTCCTAGTCAAGTGTATATTGTTGATCCTAGCAGAAATGTTTTCTCAGTATTACTTGCAAATCCTATTTACTTTCTGCCCTAAAATTAGACTTATCTATTGTCCCTATCTTAAATGTTTTCACTGCTTTTTCTGTACCATAAAAAACATTGCTTGATAGAAATTGTTAAATGACAAATAGAAAATTTTAAGCTTTATTCTTGAGAAGCCAGATTTAATTTACAGGTTTGCATATTTTCAGAAATAAATTGATCGATATGTGAATCAGGAATTTGTTCATGGTGATTCAAAAGGTATAAACTGGAATTACCTTTCTTTTAAACTAAGCATAGTATTAACTTTTTTTTGCAAGAGTCTTCTCAAAGCAGGCAACTGGAATTCTGTACGCTGAATTTGAAGAACCAATCTCTCTGTTCCTCGGTTTGTGTGAGGATTAAAGTTTACATAGGGCTAATGAAACCGTATTAATACCTCTGATTTATAGAAAGAAAAATGTTGACCAGTCATGCCACATTATTTCCCAAGACGTATTTATTAAGAACCCATATCTTGAATAGAACAGTGAGTTAAAAAAGAAAAAAGGATTTCATACTTTGAATAGCAGCTTTACTGGGAGCCATCTGTAACGTATGTGTTCTTTTTCTGTAAAAAGAACTTTTTAATTATAAAATTACAAAGAGAATCCTTTTTGTGACAAGAGAAACAGTAAAACAATTCAGAGTTTTCAAATTATTGGTTAAATTATTGGTTACCAAGTAGGATCTTTTGAGAGGTAAACTTTTCAGTTGGGTTGTGCATTAACTTTCAGATAAATATATTCAACATTTCTGGAGTGGGAAGTTTGAGACAAATACTTTCTAAAGTGACAGTAGGGTCTTTCTGTAATAATATGAATTACTTAATTTATTAATCTGTATGTTTAAACTGTATTTAGCAAACCAAACTTTTATTTTTTTAATTATTAAAGAATTTATCAATTATTTTCTCATAACTGGCTAATGCAGTCATTTTCCAACAGCACGTTGGCTTAACTAGTTGTTTTGTTTTATTTGTTTTGTATTAAATGTTAGTATAAGTATTCCACTGAAACCAATTATTCCTAAAAAGTGTGTTAAGAAGCATTATAAATAATTTGAAAAATGTAAATATTTGGTGATTTAAAATAACCCTACCACTAAAAAGCATATTTTTAGTTTCTAATGACTACCTTCCAAGTTTAACTTTTTTTGTTTGTTTGTTTTTGAGACAGAGTCTCACCCTGTCGCCAGGCTGGAGTGCAGTGTCATGATCTCAGCTCACTGCAACCTCCGCCTCCCGAGTTCAAGCAATTCTCCTGCCTCAGCCTCCCAAGTAGCTGGGATTACAGGCGCCCGCCACTACAAAGTTTTAACTTTTTAAGCTTACCATTTATGTCCTCATAAACCTAATATGACAAGGAAAGACACATAAAGAGAAGTGTATAACATATGTAATAATTAATGGTGGTCAAACCATGCCAGATCATACACAAAACACTTCTACCTGCACCCCCTCGTTTAATCATCACAACAATTTATTTACAAAAGAGGCAACTGAACCCCAGAAAGCTTCGCCAGAATCCAAGTTTACTGATATTCAGATCTATGCTTTTACACATAGTGAAGGAACTTTCTCCACTCAGCTCTCCTACAAGGAATAAACTTATTTTTACAAATATGCTATTTGTAAAAAAGTAATGTTTTATTTTATAAAAGACTAACCCAAAATGCAGGCACCAAATAACATTAACAGTTGGGAATTTCATTGATTACAACTTGTCAGGCTGATTATACGTGCTCAAACATTTTGTTTTTAAGGTAGAGAAGAAGGTAATGTGTTTGAAAAATGTTTTTTATGTGAATACTATGTTTTATAAATTCATGGGTTTTTTTGAGGTAGATTTTTCTTATAACCATTTTTAAAGAAAATAAAAGATTGTCATAACCTTTTATAAAATGTGATATGCATAATAATTTACCATCTTCACCATTTTTAAATGTACAGTTTATTGGCATTAAGAACATTTATATTGTACAGCCATCACCACCATCCTTCTCCAGAACTCTTCATCTTGCAAAACTGTAACTATTAGCCATTAAACAACTCCCCATTCACCCTCCCCATAACCTCTGGCAACCACAATTCTACTTTCTGTCTATGAGTTTGACCACTCTAAGTACTTCATATAAGTAGAATCATACAGTGTTTATCTTTTGTAACTGGCTAAACACCTCTTAAAATATACACTGTTGTATATTTTCACCTTATGCATGTAGAGACTTTAGAATGACCACGTACCTACATGTAAAGTACAGTAATAGGAATTTCTTGGTGCCAGAGCATACATAAGTACACCAGTAGCCATCCATCTTTACCCTTTTTGTGCAAGCACCTTAACAGCCTGAGACATCTTTTTCCAAAGATGTAAAAATAACATAAGTGGATAATTGAGCACATTATGTAAAGAAAATAGCCAGCTATTTGTTGTTGCTTGTAGTAATTTAATTTAGTAAGAATCACATAATATTAGACTTTGAAAAGGATATTAGAATAATCCAGTCCAGCACTCTCATTGGACACATGAGAAAACACAAGCTGGCAGTGACTTACCCAAGGTTACATAACAAAAGTAATGGTGGAACCAGGCGTTCTTAATTCCATGCTCTTTCCCTTATGTGTTCATTAATGTACTCATTAGTGTAGTAATTCTTACGGTGTAGCAAATTATGCCTTTGAATTTAAGAGATCAACATTTATAGAATAAAATAAGTAAAAAGTTAATGTTTACATAAAACAAATAATGAATAACAGAAAAAAGTTACATGCCCTTAATTTTTGCGTTAAAGAAAGGTTTATTGGGGATAGGTTCACCATTTTTTCATTAAAACAAAATGTGTTTAAGAGGACTTTTGACATACTAAATCCCTAACATGAGGTTTAATTCTGTAGCATTAGTGGGTTTTTTTGGTACTAATGCTCAGTCTATAATAAAATATAGAATTGGTTTCATTTTGTATAAACATTTTCTTAGAAAAGTTTGTCAGTGTTTAAAAATGTGAATAATGATTTCTGCTAGAATTGGTTATGCCATCTACTCAAGCTTCAAGGATCACGTAGAATACTCTTTGGCAGTTGTCTTCATGCTTACATAATCGTATACCTCATCAGTTAAAAAAAATTCACACAACTCAATTATGTTTGTTTATAACTTACGTATACAAACTACTGATAAATTATATAAAAGCTTACATAAAACAAAATTTTTAAAGGATATCAAGAGCAATTTGTTTTTCTGTTTTTCATTTCTGTACCCAGTGGATCACTTAATACACCGCATTTTCCTTTGGAAATTAAAGGGGTTGAGGTTTGTTTTTTGTTGTTGTTGTTGTTGTTGTTTGAGTCTCACTCCGTCGCCCAGGCTGGAGTACAGTGGTGCAATCTCAGCTCACTACAGCCTCCGCCCCCCAGGTTCAAGTGATTCTCCTGCCTCAGCCTCCTGAATAGCTGGGATTACAGGCACTCACCACCACACCCAACTAATTTTTGTATTTTTAGTAGAGACAGGGTTTCACCATGTTGGCCAGGATAGTCTCAAACTCCTGACCTCAAGTGATCCCATCTGCTTCAGCCTCCCAAAGTATTGAGATTACAGGCATGAGCCACCATGCTCAGTGAGGATATTAATAATGATCATTATTTACCTAATTTAATGATACTCTGGCCTATTGCTACTGTAACTTAGAACAGTATAAAATGAACAAATCTAGTATGATATAACATATTACTTTCAAGAGGGTCTTTGGAATGACAATTTTAAGAAACTCTATAAAAATGTTACCAAATCAGCTAACACATATTTAGCAACTGCAGATAAGTATGAGATGAGACACAGTAACCATCTACCAGGAAGGAGCTTATACTATAGTTGAAAAGCATCTTAATTAGATATATTCTGAGTGTATGTAAAGATAACTGATAATTCAAGAGGCACTATACAAAATGTCTTACATGTGTTACAGAGAGTAGAGGTATTCATGGAGAGGAACAGTCACTTCAAACCTGTGGGAGTCAACAAGGGCCTCAAGGAGGAGTTGCATTTTATTTATTTATTTATTTATTTGGTTGGTTGGTTGGTTGGATGGATGGATGGACGGATGGTTGGTTTGGCTTGAGCCTTATTCTTTGAGTAGGCAGAAAGCTTGGAAAATATTTAGGGGAAAATGAGTGGATTTATTTTATTGGAACAGATGGTTTTTGTGAAGGAAACTAGTGGAAGGTCCGCTAGGAAAGCAGGCTTGATTCTTTAGGAGGACATTATTCTTAGCCAGACTAAGCAAATTGGACTTTTTCTGTTTGCAGAAAGCAGATATGTAAGTAGTTTAAGAAGATGGATCTGCTGGCAATGTAAATATATTTTGATGGAGAGAGAAAACAGAGTTACACCAGTTGGCAAGCTATTATACAGTTCATAGTAAGAACTAACATTTGAGTGCCAGGCACTGTTCTAAGCACTCTTCAATTGTTAAATCTTACGAGGTAAATACTGTTATTCCCATTTCACAGGTAAGGAAACTGAGGCACAGATACCTTTCTTTCCCCAAAGATCACACAGCTGGTAGCCTATGGAGTCTCTGCCTTCTGGCTGCTGCTGTGGATCATTTGAATGTAAACGAGAGTTCTGGCTCTGAATAGAAATGAGGGACCTGCACACAAGAGACCAAAAAGGAGACATGGGTAGAATTCAGTGGCCTGTGTATGGGGCAGCTGGGAAAGTGTCAAAGATGAGCCAGCCTCATTTGGAAAGGGGTGACAACATTAATCAAAACAGAGATGTTGAGATCAAATGGTGAAAAGACAGTTAACTATCTTCCAGAAGCATTCAGACCTACAAGTAGACAGACGTATAAATAAATAACTTCAATGTATACCATATAGAAAACATGTGTAAGAAATAGTGATTTGGGGAAAGAGCCACCTAGGTATGTTTGTTTGAATCTAGGAAGTCATAACATCAAAGGTATTGTTTGAGTTAAGCCTTAAGATCTGCTAAATTGACAGATAAGCTAAAAGAAGGTGTTTCAATAAAGAGTAGCATTTGAGGTAATGATGAAATATCCAAATGCAAACATCCAGCTTTGGTTAAATCAGGAGGGAGAGCTCCATTCAGGAATCATCTGAGCAGTGGTGATACTTGAAGCCAAAATATTCTAAAGTAGAGTATCTTGAAGAAAGACTTTAAGGCATAGAAGGAAGAAGATGCCAGTGAAGGACCTAAAGAAATAGGAAGGAAGGAAGAATATTAAAATGGAGAAGGCCAGGAAAGCAGGGCTGTGAATAGCCAAGTGGTATTCACTGACAGAGATGAAACCACTTCGTGATATATTTCTTTCTAGTTTTATTCATTGTTTTTATTTTTATTGTTTAAAATTATTTCATAGTATATATTTTATGACCTGCCTTTTCAATGAGTGAATGAGCTGCAATTTATTTACTCATTGCTTTGGGGCCTTTGGGTTTTCCCTTCCACTCTTAGAAAGCAAATCAGCTTGGGGATTCTGGGGAATGAGTTATAAGAAAATGGATGCAAGTGTAAAATAAATATCAGAAAGTTAGCAGTGGGTTTAGCAAACTGAAACAAAGATGAATTATTCATCTTTGCTTTCTGGACAGCTAGATCAGTGACTGATATTGAATTCATGAAGAGAGAAAGAAATGAAATTTAAAAGTAGAGTTTGGAATCATGCATGATCAATGCAATAGTTTTTTTTTATAGTAATGAACATTTATGTTTCTTAGGATACACAGTACTAATTATTTAGCCTTGGAAATAGGAGCGATACCTTTTCTTCTTGAGGCTGAGGGGGAAAGGTATGGCTTTTGTACAGATGCTTTCAAGATAAGAAAGAACAAAACTCAGGACCTGATTAGACTTACTCAGTATGGTAGTAGATGAGTCATCTGCTGAGAGAGGAGATAATGAGGTGTGATTACAGGTTGAAGAGAGTGAAAGCAAAATTTTACGTGTTTCTTTTGAAGAAGATGATGGTACAAGCAGCAGGAGGTAAATAAAAGAATTGTCGGGTAGCAGCGATGACCCAGCTAGAAGCCGATAGGATGGTTATGGCGCACAGGAGTGGTTCGGAGGGGAGCATGGACTTATTCCTGTCTCAAGAATAGTAGCCCCTCAATTATAAGAATTTGGATGGAAGACTATTTTTTTTCACAGTGTACACTAAGTTTTTGTAAACTCCTAGAAATTCAGAGCTGGAAGAGGAGATGTATTTAAGTTCAATTCTTGATGATATTAATAAAAAACAAAAATAGAAATTTTAATGTACATGTATAATAACATCACAAAATGAAGAATAAGCATTTATTATGAGTATTGTTTCATAAAGCATAAAAATATTAACCTCATACTCCCACATTTTACAGTAAGAGGTTACTCACCTTCATTGATGAAAGTTACTGGTGGTATCTTGAAAGGGCTTTTGGTGGGAGAAGTTGCCAGATGAGGTGGTGGCATTAAATCTCTGGGATAACCTGGATCCCTCTGAATCTCGTTACCTCCCAGCAGACCAGGAGTATACTGATGGCTGTTAGGAATATGTTGTGGCACCACCTGGACAAGTGGGGGAGACACATGGGTGTCTTGTCGGGAAAATATCCTCAAGCACTGTTCTTCCAACAAAGTGATCATCACAGATTGGTTATTGACAAGATCAGTCAAGGAAGCATATTTCACCTCTAGTTCCTTGTACCTTGTTGCCATCTTCAACATTTCTGTGGTGACATTGAGGATTTTGTTTTCCAATTGGGAAAGTTCAAGTGAATTATCCCTCTTACGGATAATCTCATGTAATAGTTGCATGTAGAGTTGAGTAACACGAGAGTTCATGTTACGGCTTTCCTTTCTCAGCAGCTTTACCTCATTCACAATGTTTCCATCTACATCCACCACCAGTTGCAGAACATCTATCTGCCGCTTCTGCCTGGAGAGCACATCTTTCAGGTTTTCAAGGTCCATCCTGGTGATCATGTCTTTAATGGTACTTGCATCTTGCCCTTTGGTGTTGACACAGATTGGCCCTGTTATTCTTTGTTCAGGTACCAGGAATGTGTATGCACATTTCTTTGCTTCCTCTTTACCATCTGTGGCACGAGGGTATCTTCTCTGGTTTATTTTTTTAATTTTTAATTGTCCACCTCTACAATGTCCAGCGTCCACTAGTAAGAAGAATAGCACACCTAGGGTCCAGGTAAAAGCCTTCATTTTGAAATGAGGTTGTAAAATGATGTCTTTTGAAAAACAAATCAATGAAGGGGAAAAAGCAAAAATAATTCATGTTAATCTACATTAAAGTCAGTAATATGAAAAATATCTGAGGGAAAACTGAATATTGGTGTTAATAAATTAGGCTAGAATTAACTTTATTAATTTCTTAAATTTAATATTAAGTTGCAGTACTTTGGCACTTGTTTAAAAATTAGGTTTCAGAGAATAGCTCTTTCAGCTATCACCTTATTGTAATGCTTTTTATTCCCCAGTTTATTGAGCAGATTTTGGTCAGTGTCCACTCTGTGCGAAGGTACACTGCTAGTGCTGTTGAGGCTTTTGAGACCCTGATAAGATAGCTTTCTTACCTTTAAAAAGCTCACTACCTTAAGACTATGAAAATGGTACACAGTATTTGTAAGGCATTAATTAAAACATTCTTGTCTAACCAGTATTACAATTACCAGGTGACTTTACTAACCAGTGTTTTAGATTCATACCATGCGATTCCAATTAAATTGGTCCTCTAGAATAAAGTATGTCTTCTTCATTAAAATGTTCAATAAAGTTAAAGATTTTAGACAAATCTAAACCCAGATAGTTTTAGCATCGTATGCTTTTTATTTTTATAGCATCTCCTTTTGGGATTAGTGACGGGTTTTAGAATGATAGAATGCTCACAGTCATTGTGGGTAATTATATTTCCTGAACCATAATTATATGTACTCTAAGCTTATAGATGATTCAGCAGGTTTGTTCTTCTAACAGAAGTTCTACTGAACTGTATTTTAGTAAAATGTTAGTAATTTTCTACATGCATTACCGAGGAAAGAAACATATCTGTAACTGAATATGAATGTCAGAGTTGGAAATGCCTTAGAGACCCTGTCATTCAAGAACCTCTTTGTACTCTGTGCATGTTGAAGGCTAAGGCCACACGAGGATTAGAACCAGGTCTAGATCGGGTTCTCTGGCCCATAGTCAGTATTTATAGCAGCAGCACATATACTAAAATATGTGCTTGGAATGTTTCGTTTTTGCTGTAGCAGATGAGAAATACTTCCTTATAGTACAAATTCTTCTGAGGTAACAGTTTCAAGAGCCAATACTTTTTCCTTTCTCTTTAGTTACCTCCCACAAAAGTAGCAGTAATGGGTAAGGTATGTTCACTCCATCAGATCTACTAATGAGCTGGTCTATTACAGGCCACCTTTTCACTCTTGCGAACTTGATACCTATCTGCCATTTTTGAAGGATGGCAGTGGATACCCTAAGACAGAGCTTTTCTGTCCAAATTTCCACATAAGTACCTGTTTCTTGATTTAAGAAACCAACTCCTAAGTCGTTTATGCCTGTTATTAATAACAACACAACAATAACAGCAATTAATGTTTATTGAGTACTTGTTCAGTGTTAGGCACTGTTTTAAGCCATTTTCATGTTTTACTTATCACCACAACCCTATGAAGTAGATTATTATGATCCTCACTTTCAGATGGAAAACTTGGCATCCAAAAGTTAAATACCTTATTATCAAGAGTCACACAGGTTCATAGTGATGGAGCGAGAATTTGAATCCCGGCTGAGGACTTCAGAGTTCATGTTTTCAATCCTTTATATTTATGTAGCTTAACACATGTTAACTATTTGCATTTACAACACTGAAGTAATGCTGTATCATTTTATAAAGGAGTAAAATCCTTGAGAAGCTAAATCACTCAAATGGGATTCAAACCTTCTACTCCTAACTTTTCTAAACCTGTGATTTTTACCCTAGTCATGTCATAACCATAGAGGAGTCTTAAGTTTATGTTTCTTGTTTTTCACAGCCTTTTCCTGGTTTACATCCATTTTCATTGACTAGTTACTTAATTATGCAAAAGTGTTTGTGGATAATTTTTGGTAGAATTTGTGTCCAAGTTCTGCCAAATCATTTTTTACATCTCAGACTTTTCTGCTGCAGTTTCTTTCCCTCCATATGTATTCTGTCAGCTGGTGGTTATATATCTAACCTATGATTATGGACCCCTCCCAAAAACAAAGGTCATGTCAATGAGATATAGACTCTTCTGCTATGGTCATGAAGACTACTGCTACTTTCACTTTCTAAAACCATGTTCTTTTGTTTTTGGTATTTTTCAGTTGAATAATGTCTTCAAAATGGGTAGATAATGAAAATAAGGCAAATATGGATGGAGTATGGAGAATTATTATTATTTTACTAACAAGAGAGGGAATGAAAACAAAAGATAGGGAGGCCATAACAATCTGTATTTCTATCGAGGCCTTCTTTTGCTGACTGATAGCCAAAGCACACGTGGGTATTTTTTTGGCTTTTTATGTTTTCATAACTTGCTTTCTGACGTATATGGAAAATTTAGACAGAAACAGTCATCTATTTTATTTTTAAAAATAGACTTTTACTATATATATTACCTATACCAAAAACCGATAAAATATTTATTATATCTCCAGATTCGTGGAATTTAGATATGGGTTATTTTAAAAACTAGGGACAATAAAACAAAAGCCATCATCCTCCTGGGCACATGTATATCATTTTTCCTATATATTTAATTTAATTTACCTACTGCTAAAGTCCGTTCATTGTAATACTAGAATGGAAACTCTTAGATCATAAAATTATTTTACTTAAATAATATTTGCTATGAAATAAACTACCAAAGCAGGGAAAATGCAGGAAGTAATATAAAACTCTAAAACAAATAGAATTTTATGAGTAATATTCTGATTGAACAGCTCGTATTAATACCAGACACAGATTTTTATAGAACAGCTAAAAGTGCATCATCCAAGACTGCTGTTAGGACTTAGCATCAGTATTGTCATTGAAGAACAAAAAACACCAAAATGCTAATCTAAATTAAAATAAAAACAGCTTCCTTGTGTGTATTGTGCCTTGGCTCATTGTGGTTCCTATAAGATTAAATCATAAGATAAATCACTGTTTACCACAAGAAAAAGTGATCTAAATTAGCATTTAAAGGAGGTAACTAAAAGTTGATTTTTTAAATAAATACAATTTTTTTAATAATACAAAAGTATTGGCTTCACTGTCACTTAAAGCCGGGCAAGGAGCCACATTTCCTAAGTAGTAGACTAGCTACGTCAGGAGTAAAGAACTGGTTTTAAAAATACATTTACTGGTATGTTTTCTAAAAACATTCTCTTATTTAATATTTTCTCACATATGTTCTGTTTTGAAGCGAAAGATCCATAAATCTATGTTACCTCATAAAACTTTCTGTATATGTTAAAATTTTCCTAGGCCCCAAGAGAATGTTATAAATTAGTTACAGAATACTTATGTTTAAATCTAAGTCTTCACTTAGTTGTTTTTAGAAGAGAAAAAAAGTCTTCTATGCATTGGGTTAATTTTATTAGTAGCATTTCTCTTCATAGTTGCTATATTGCCAGCTAGTAGAGAGAAGAAACGAAAGTCAAGATTTGCCTCCTTTCAGATGGTAAACTCATAGAGGCATTTAACTGGCTGTGTCATGCACTGAAAACAACATGAGGCAACCAAGTTAAATTTATGAAGCATTCAGGATATGTTAGATAAAGAATTTCTAGATTGTGAAATATGTTCTGGGAAGAGACTTGAAAACAATCTAATCCCCTGGATATATTTAAGAAAAGGATAAATAGTTATCTGTGTGATTTGGGGTTCAGATTAAATGCTTGCCTTAAGACAGTGTCAGTAAGAACTGAGGCTTAATGAAGTCCTGCACTTTCCATAGCATGTAACAATAAAAAAGAGAGATGACAGTATTTCAGATCCACTATTGCTTGGGAATTTTGTTAGAATTTCTTGTAAAATGTGTGTTTAACAGAAATCCTGCCAGTATTTACAGTTTTAAATCTTTAAGGAAAGGACACGAAAGCAAAGTTGGAAAAAATTTTAGCTTTACCATTATTTGCTTGTTCAAGATTCTTAACCATTAATATCTTTAATTTTTACGAGGCCAAAGGAGCCCCAAATCTAACAAACTTAAGTGTCTTTGGCTTAAGGCATACTATTGGTAACGAGTAATTTTATCTTTAATAGTTTTTATAATGCATGTAAAAAAAGCTCCCAGATAGAATATTGAAGGAAACCTCTTATGTGTGCTTAACAAAATTATTTCTATCTAAAAATATTACATATTTTTGGCCTTTTAGTCATGTATTTAATTAATTACATCTTCTGGGTTCTTATTTTCTATTGTTAATACTGACTACTTACATAGTGCTTTTATGTGTATATCAATAACTTAGCTTTTCCAAGTAATTCCATTTGTAGCAAGTTTAATTTCTGTCATCCAAATTAAATTACTGTTACATGTAAACCTGGAAAGCTATTTAAAATTTTGAATTGGAACAAGAAATGCCATAGATTACTCTTAAATCTGTACAAGAATTTCTGCTTAATATTTGGTTATACTGTAATTGAGATTTTGTTGCAAAGACTTTCAACTATTTTTATATCTTAGCTTTGTTTTATGACTACACTCTGAGAAATCCAACAGTTTATGTATGTCTTCAGCACACACACTGTAGCTGCAGGAAGAGAAACTAATTGCATTCACGACTATTTAGTTTGTATTCCTTTGTTTTTAATCATTGTGCTATAAACCTTATACATTTAATCTGTTACTTGTTAAAATTTCTTTCTACTGTCACTAAAGCACTTGTTTTCAGAAACCCAGCATGGCATGCATGTATCAATCTGTAATCATATACACTAAATATCATTAAATTGAACCTCAAATAATGCATTAGCCATCTCACAATACTTAATGTTTTTATGTCAAGTTGCAAAATAAAACCTTTTTCAGATGAGATAAACTAGTATAGATTCTAAAGGTCTTTGTTTAGTAAAAGATTCTGAAATTTCTACTACAAATATAAAATAGTTATGCATTTACTATACATAATATTTATAAATAAAAGACATATTAAATACCTTTTTGTATCTGTTGATACAGTGAATCCAGAAACTTGCTGCCCTTATTCTTGATTTTAAAAATCAGTGAAGTTTGTTCATCTGTGACTTTAACGGCAGCTGCATTTTTGTTTTGAACCGTTGAATCCAAGCTGTAAGAAGGAACTTCTTTTTCCTTTTACAATACTAATCAATTGAATTTGACAAGCCACCTGTGTAATTTTAAGTAGTATAGTAGAAGTTCTGGTCTGTGGGCCGTCTTTAATCCAGCAGAGAAAGCGTTGTGGCTTTGCTCTGTCTGCCACATGGAGAAATGCAGTAACCAGCTGCAGCTGACCCAGATTGTATATACAGTACCCCTGAATAGTGATTCCCTCTTTCTCAGTAGACTCAAGTTCAGCCCACATATTACATCACCAAAAATTACTGGAGACTGGGGGCGGGAATCTCCTCCTTAGGATTTCCTCTTTGTAGCCTTAAATAGGGGGGTGGGATCAGCAGGAGGTTGAATAGTTTCAAACAAGGAGAGATTGTGTGCAGGTTGAAGGAAGGGCACCATCTGGAAACAAACTATCATAGTTCAGCGGGCAATTATAAAACAAACATTTTAGTCTGCTGGCCAGAGATCTTTTAAGTTGAATACTGAAAAAAAATAGTGCTCAACTTCACTTAGAAGTAGTTGCAGGCTGATGAGTTTGGTTTTTGTTAACAAAGAACAAGAGCTAGACTTTGTCAGGAGGCAGCCACCTAAGTAATGTAATACTCTTTATAGCCTAGAAGAATTTGTAAACATTTTACTTATTAAGTTGCTAATGAAGGTTTTAAACTTAACAAGAAACTTGATGTTGTTGTAGTATGTTATGTCTTACTGTGTAATGTATCTTAAGATGAAACAGCTTTTATGTATAATTACCAAACATGAGTGAAATTCTTTCAGATACTTAATACTTCTAAATATTAAAATTCTGGTGTTACATAATGTCATATCCTCCTATTCTGCAAAATGACCTCTCTTCTCTGTATAAGGTCATTCTTGTTATTAATTGATGTGGTGTGGTTTAAAAACAAACATGACCCTGAACTGAGTAAAAAACAAGGAAGCTCTGACTCTCCACTAGCTATGTGAACTTAGACAAATCACTTTACCTGCCTCTGGCAAGGTTCTTCTGCTATGAAAATAGGGTGTTGGAAGAAATTAATAAGTGTTAAGTACAACTATACTATTGTATTTCATTAATTGAAGAAATGTTAAGTAACTCAGTAGCTGAAGAAACACAGATTTAGCCTTAAGTAACTTAATTTAGCACTTAAGTACTAAGTAGTGGATCTGGGATTTGAATCTAATGCCAAAGCATTATGCCACACTGTCATTGATTACCTAGTTGCTGTAAGCTGCTTTTAGATAAAACTTTTGGGCTTTCTGTACATCCCTTCCTTATTGCTATAGCTTGTGCTGTTTTTCTCTTTCTGTTAGGCCACACTGTTGATCCACATCCTTTATTTAAAGTCTGAGCTGATTTTCTACCTCTTTCACAGAATCATTTCTTTGAATTCTATGCCATATATAGGTATACCAGAGGTTGCAAACACAAGGGCCTAGAAAGGCAAATGCTCACAAGAAGAATGGAGCAGGTAATAGAAGTCAGTGAAGTAAATCAGTAGTAAGATACTGGAGGGAAATGAAGTTTATGGCAAGTTGTCATCCTATTGGTTGATTTAAAGGGATTTGCCTGCACCTTCTCAGCTGTACTTGTGGCCATGAAGGATTATGAGACAGTGTTGCCAGATCTTCCCATTATTCAGGAAAAAAGAGCCATTTAGATTTTTCCTGTAATACTTCCTGATTTTAAAAAACATTGGGACAGATGTGCTGCCAGCTTCTGGCCTCTGATTTATATTATGTATCATTTCTTGAGCATTCGGTAATTATGTTGTAGTCACTAATGGTTTAAATCTGGGAAAAATAAGAGGTAGTAAATTCTTCCTGAGCTTTTAAATTTCAGCAGTTTGGAGCTTTCTAACTTGAGCACTTAGTAATATCACTAACCAGGGTAGGAAATTGGAATGACAGGTATTTAGGGACAAATTAAGGCTAGATATGTTAAATTGGAAATGAAAGTCAGGATCTGAGTTATATAGAGAGATTCAAAAGTCATCAGCAATTAGGTAGTAGCTAAAGCTATGGAACTAAGATACTAGAGAAAGTACATGTAGAATGTAAAGGAAGATTAATGACAGACCATGATACCAATTTCCAGGAAACCAGCTTCCAAGAAACATGAGGAAAAAGAAGAATGGTGAGGAAATTAGGGGAAAGATAGGAAAGTTCAAGGTAGGGAAAACCTGGGAACTAGAAGAGAATGGTTACAATACTGCAGAGAGATTACATAGGGAGGGGAGACCAAGAGAGCTGTTTTAAGACTTAGAATGAGAAAGTTAATAATGCCATTGCCAAAATAGGTGATAGATACAGATTTCAGATTACTTAGTGTGTTGAAGGGTGACTGGATAAAATTTAACTGACAAATTAGTGTCCACAAAACATCAAGAAATTAGAAATCCATAAGAAAAAGACAACCCAAAAGAAAAAATGGACAGAAACATTTATTACATAGAAATATAAATATTTAAACGGATTACTAATCAAGGAAATAAAAATTAAGACACAGAGATACCATTTTATACAGAAGATTGACAAAATTGAGACTGATAATACCAATTGTTAGCACAAATGTGGATCAGCAGAAGCTTATATACCATCAGTGGGAATGTGAATTGATATAGCCTTGAAAAATAATGTGACACCATCTTGTAAAGTTGAATATTAATATACTTTAGCATTTGGCAGTTTTGCTCCTAGGTGTGTTTAGATATCCTGAAGAAATTTTGTACATGTGTCCTGGGAGATGTGTATAAGAATGTCTGTAGCAACATGGTTGGAGGTGGGATGGGAGTAATTCAAAAGTCTATCAAATAAAATGAATGAGTTAATTGTAAAATAGTCACACATTAGCTTGTTCTCATTATAAGGAATTACAGCAGCATTTAACAGCTTGGATAAGTCTTAGAAACAAAATAGAGCAACCACAGAAGACCATATTTTTAAATTTTATTTAATAAATGCTTATAAGTCACTTAGTATGTACTAGACACTTTTGTTTTTTTTTTTGAGACGGAGTCTCGCTCTGTCACCCAGGCTGGAGTGCAGTGGCACGATCTCGGTTCACTACAAGCTCCGCCTCCCAGGTTCACACCATTCTCCTGCCTCAGCCTCCCGTACTAGACACTTTTCTGACATTACAAATACTATTATTTAATCCACATATACATTAAAATATGATTTTTAAAGCTCAAAAGTAGGCAAAAGAAGGAATACAAACAGATGTCTGGGGAAAAAAATGAAGTTCAGGGTAGTGGTTACTTCTGGACAGGAAGCAAGGAGATGAAGTAGAGGAGGACCATACAGATAGATACAACAGTATTGATGATGTCGTAGTTCTTTTTTAAAGTAGTATTTACCCCAACATATTAAAATATTAACATGTAACCAATAAAGTTAATAGATACTTTACATTAATTTTTCATATTAACTCTTCAAAATCTTGTCTGTTTTATATTCAAATACATCTCAATTCAGAATAGACGCACAAAACAGTAGTTACATGTGGCAAGTGGTTATCATATTGGACAGCACGGTCTAGTACAGGTGAGTTGTCATCTGAGTTTAATGATAGGATGGAAGAATGGCAAGAACTGGCACATTAGCACCCCGCTCAAATCCCACTTCTTCCTTGAAGCTTTCTCTGATCCCATCAGCAAGGAATGACTTTTTTTGCACAGAATTTTTATGAAACTCCTCTTTAAGCTTTTCTGTGCTACATTTATATATCTTTTATTGCTGTTATTGATGTACCTGTGCCAACATCCCCATGCTATTTCTTCGAGGAATCTTTTAGCTCTCCTTAGGGATGTTGTAGTCATAAGTTGACTGGTCTTTCACAAGTGTTTATTGTATTGTTTGATAACAACAGGTGTCACATGTGTTGATAATTTTTTCTTAGGAGCGGGATCTCACCGTGTTGTCCAGACTGGTCTCAAACTCCCGGGCTCAAGTAGTCTGCCCACCTAGCCTTCTGAAGTACTGAGATTACAGGCGTGAGCCACCATTCCCAGCAATAATTTTTGTGAAATCATGATTCTCACACAAATATGAAATGAATATGTGTCAGAATTTTCATTTAAATTATTAAATTTATAAGGGAATCAAAAATATGTCAAGGGAGAATTCAAAGTAACACTCATATGCAATCAGGAATGCTGAAGTAAATTTACAAATAGTTGCAAAATTGGTCAACATAAGTCAACATTCATTAGATCCCACTGGACATAATTCTTTGGCATGTTTATGAACGATAATTTTTATTACCGGTTTTCAACAGCTGTGCAGAGTTGTGAAATAACTCAGAAGGACCAAACAGATGTACTGGAGACAGGATACCCAGTAATCTTTTTTTTTCCCCCAATCTCAAAATTTTTCACAATTTTCCTGACACATAAAAACTTTTATGTGTATCAAATATTACATTAAAAATAAAGTAAAGAATAAAATAAGTGTACTATTCTATGTTTCTCTTCCAAGGTGTGTGTTGAAGGGAGGACAAGGATGTTATCTTGAGGAGTGGGATCAGATTTGATGGAAGAGTTGCTTCGATTTTGTTTTATAAGTAGGGGAGATTTAAACATGTATATTGGGCTGGGTGCAGTGACTCGTGCCTATAATCCTAGCACTTTGGGAGGCTGAGGCGGGTGGATCACTTGAGACCAGGAGTTCGAGACCAGCCTGGCCAACATGGTAAAACCCCGTCTCTACTAAAAATGCAAAAACTAACCGGGCATGGTTGCGCATGCCTGTAATCCCAGCTACTCGGGTAGCTGAGGCACAAGAATCACTTGAACCCAGAAGGCGGAGGTTGCACTGAGCCAAGATCGCGCCACTGCATTCCAGCCTTTGACAGAGCAAGACTGTCTTGGGGGGAAAAAAATAATTTTAAAAAAATGATTTTTAAAAAAATGTGTATATTGACTCTGGGAAAGGAGCCAGTAAGGGTGAATGATAGTAGAGGCAACAGTGGTTGTCTGGAAGGAGGCAGCAACGATTGCATTCAAAATTACAGTTGAGATTTGGGAAGAAGACAGGGATTCTTCTTCCTCTGAGATTGGAGAAAGTGGGAAGAACCTCAGCTTCATTTGGAACCTCAGATTCATCTGGAGTCATAGGGAAATAAAGTTGAGGTTATCTAAAGAAAAAAAGTACGATAGGCGACTTAAAGAATACTGTAAATATTTACTGAGTAGAAAATGAATGATACTAGGATGAGTAAAAAGATTGCCATGCCAACCTTTTATGTTAAGCACCTATCGTCAAAACATTGCACAAGATTTTCTTTCTCTTGGAGTGCAAGATAGAGCAACTGCCTTAAATGAGTTTGCAGTCTTGAATAGATAAGATATAAATGTAAAAACAAAACCTAAATAATGAGATTTTGAAGTCACAAAGGTCATGACGTGAATAGTATGCACAGATAATGTATGATTTTTTAACAGAATATAAGTAATTTTTTTTTAAATTGGGCTATAAATGAAACATCTGAGATCCAGCTCTGCCACTAACAGGTTGCATGGCATTAGACACGTCCCTTTACCATCTATATATTTCAGGTTCTTCATCTCTAAAAGGAGAGGATTAGACTAGACAGTGTCTGAATTCCTTTCTTGGAATCTGTGACAAAACTAGAGAATCTTGACACCGAATTAGGTAAGCAGAATATAAGATTTGGATAGGCAGAGATAAGTCTAGAAAACATTTAAGGTATAAGAAAAAGCTGAGTAAAAACAGGGTTTATTTAGAAGGCAGTGGGTATGTCATTTTGGTTGCATTTACCCTGAGAGTTCGTGAACATGAAGTAATAGGGTAAAAGTAGGAAAGTATGTTTTTCTTTTCTCTCCAGCTATAGTTGTCTACTACGTTTCACATATGCATTGTGAACTCTCCAGAAATAATCCTAAATAAGTGACCTTTCATGTTAAGGACTAGTACAACCAAATTTTAGAGGATGTGTTATTTTTGTTGGTGCAAAGAGCATGGAGGGTAAGAAATA
Source organism: Colobus angolensis palliatus (assembly GCF_000951035.1). Classification (NCBI taxonomy): domain Eukaryota; kingdom Metazoa; phylum Chordata; class Mammalia; order Primates; family Cercopithecidae; genus Colobus; species Colobus angolensis. Next base: position 9,434,121 of record NW_012119487.1, read on the forward strand.
GTTAACTTCAGTTTGTAGTCACATGAACCATTGCAGAAATTCATTTGTTGATCTTTAAAATGTAAAACATTTCTACCAGATTGAGATAATTTTCAAAGTAGTTAAGACTCAAATGATAGTTATCAACCCAAGGCAAGAGAGTATAAAACAAATATTACATAATTTCTCTATGTCAGGCAGTGGCTGGGCTGCTGGCTAAGTTAATATCTTCAAGTTGTAACACACCTTGGAAAATGGATGCTTGTGTAGGTTTTAAATCTGAGGTTCTGAGTTTAAAATAACTCTCCGTTATGAAACTAGTCAGAGGCAGAGCCAATTGAAGAACTCAGCTCCTTTCCATTAATTCCCATATGTGCTGGGGTTTCTAACTCTAGCCTCAAACTATACTTGAAAATGAAACCAGACCAGGCACGGTGGCTCAAGCCTGTAATCCCAGCACTTTGGGAGTTCAAGATGGGCGGATCACGAGGTCAAGAGATCGAGACCATCCTGGCTAACACGGTGAAACCCCATCTCTACTAAAAAAATACAAAAAACTAGCCGGGGGAGGTGGCGGGCACCTGTAGTCCCAGCTACTCGGGAGGCTGAGGCAGGAGAGTGGCGTAAACCCGGGAGGCGGAGCTTGCAGTGAGCTGAGATCTGGCCACTGCACTCCAGCCTGGGCAACAGAGCGAGACCCCTCTCAAAAAAAAAAAAAAGAAAATGAAATCACAAGAAGACATTTACAAAATAGCATATTATTACAAAAAATTGGTGTATGTCTGACCCCAACTGTATGGAAAGCTAGACCCCAGTAACATATGTTACCGAGGCTTCAGTGTATTAATAGCAATATATTTTAAATGTGGCATACGTGGAATATATCTATAAACAACCTTTTCCCTCCTTTTCTTTGTCATAGTCTCCCAAGCTACAACTAAGAAGACATTTATTTATCTCATTTTGTTTCAGGTATCTATTTGTCAGATTTAACATACATCGATTCAGCATACCCATCAACTGGCAGCATTCTAGAAAATGAGCAGAGATCAAATTTAATGAATAATATCCTTCGAATAATTTCTGACTTACAACAGTCTTGTGAATATGGTAAGTTTCTGGGGGATAATGCCAAGCCATTAACATTGCTGTAATTCCAGTGATTTATTTACACACATTGATGATCACTTTTCACACAGCAGGGGACATGAATTTCTTATTTCCATTCTAACATAAAGGAAAATAATGCTTGTTTTATTTTGCTGTTTAGTATGTAGCATCCTGTTTAAGATCTTGCTTTTAAGAATTTAAGTATTTAATATTTAAAATTTTTATTTTTATATTTTGCTTTTCTGCTATTTTACAGCAACTTTCTCACAGCACAAGGACACTATTTAATATTACTACCTCACAGCTATTTGGCCCTTTATAGTTGACAAAGTCTTTTTCTATTATCTCATTTGATCTCCCTGATCTATTATGTAAATCGTTCTTACAGCTTTCAATTAGGGAAGTTTAGCTGAGACCCTTGAGCCTCATGACAGTTGACCAACTTTCTTGAGTCAGATTGTTGAATAAATAACCAATTTTCCCCCAACGTGTGTTTTTTTCGGAACGACAAATATAGAAATAGCCACATAAGCCCAAATGATGAGAAAGGGCTTTTTTTTTTTTTTTTTTTTAATGTTTAGATACTTCCAGTTTGATAGGGAATAAAGTTAGGCTGTTAATACGTAATTTTTATGGGTTAAAAAACTGAGTTTTACATTATATGATTACTTCAAGTGAATTTATCTTAAAACTAACTTTTACTTCATGCATCTATACTTTTTAGAAAACGTCAAAAACTTCCTAAAACTATCTGTGTGGAGATAGAATCTTACTGAAAGTTAAATCAAATAATTCCTTATTTTGTCCTTTTCTCAATATTTTAAACATAGCATCAAGTTGCGTTGTTAAATTAATCTTGCTGGAAACTTATAAGGGGCAGAGATAAACCACATTTATAAATGGGAACCAGGTTTCTTTAAAAGAAAAATAACTGCCTTCACCTCTTCTGTTTAGTTTAGAATAGTTCCTGATCTTTTTCTATGAAATTTCTCAAATATATGGGACTTTATAATTGGAACTATTAAAAAAAATCTATACAAACAGTATGCAACTGTAATATTCTAAATTACCTTCAGTTTCAATTAAAGTTTATCTCAGTAATGTCCTTATAGAGTTAATTTAAATTTTGCTGCCATGTGGCCTTAATTTGCCTTTAAGTTATTTTCAGCTTAATTTTTAAAGTTCTGGTTAAGATGTGCTTTATCAGATAATTATTTATCACCTTTTGCCTAGATATTCCCATGTTGCCTCATGTCCAAAAATATCTGAACTCCGTTCAGTATATAGAAGAACTACAAAAATTTGTGGAAGACGATAATTACAAGTAGGTTGGATCTTCAAAAGTGGTTTGTATAACTTTGTCCTGTCCTCCACCTTTCTATCCCTATGTATTTAAACATCTAAATCCTACATGGTACCATACAAAGGCCTAATCCAGTGGTAGGTTTACAGCAGTAAAGGTACTAACATATATTACTTTTTAGTCACTTATTATGATTGAGCCAATATACAAATACCTCATCTGTTCTTTTTAATATTTTTATCTCTGTTTGTAGAGAGCTAACATTTGATAGTTCTAATTTAAATTTCTTCTTTTTCCCCATATTCAATCATTGAATCCTTACAGAATTTATCTTTTAATAGATAGAAAAATTAATGAAACTTTTTAAAATAGAAAAATTACTGTTTAATGCTAATTACTGACACATCATTGTTTGTTTTTAATTGTTTTTGTGGATTGGGAGACTATTGGTCCATCTTCTCTCTGGAGAAGAGACATTTCTCCAATGCAGCACCACACTTATCCTTTTCCCTATATTATAGCAAGTTCTTTATTAAAGATTTTTGAGGCTGGGCACAGTGTGGGGCACAATGACTCACGCCTGTAATCCTAGCACTTTGGGAGGCCAAGGCGGGTGGATCACTTGAGGTCAGGAGTTCGAGACCAGCCTGGCCAATATAGTGAAACACTGTCTGTACTAAAAATACAAAATTAGCCAGGCATGGTGGTGCATGCCTGTAATCCCAGCTGCTTGGGAGGCTGAGGCAGGAAAATCACTAGAACCCAGGAGGCAGAGGTTGCAGTGAGCTGAGAGTGCACCATTGCACTCCAACCTGGGCAAAAAGAGCAAAACTCCATCTCACAAAAAAAAAAAAAATTGTTTGAAATCACTTTTAAAATAGCTGATATCCATTTTTATCTCATTTTTATCTCCTTATATCCACAGTACTTCCCAAAGATGGGAGAGGAAATTTTTTAATTATTAACCTTTTCATCTTTTATTGATAAACTTTACATCATAACTGCTGGATTTTTTTTTTTTAAGGTGGGAGGATAAAGAGCTTATTTCTCTTGAAGTTTGTCACTTTTCTTTTAGCTTCATTTGTTACTTTGTTAAAAAAGTTTACTTAGCTTTATTATCCCAGTTGTTCCCAAGTTTTCAAATGGAATTTTGCACTTTCACAAATATTTTTTCCAATAAAAGGTCATGTTTCAAAAATTTATCAAAGTAAAAGACTAGATTATTTTTCAATGTTAATGCATTACATAGAAATTTTTTTATCTTCCTTTGGTAATGATTATTAACTTCCTTGTTCCAGATTTTGACAATTTAAAAAAATTTTTGTAGAACAGAATTAGTCCCAGTAAATGGCTGTAGAAATTCTGGAAAACATCTAGGAATAATTTTTCTAAATGCATCTAAAATTTGACTAATGTTTGAAAACGCGTTTATTGCCATCTTTTCTCTCACACCATAATGTCAACACTTTATATTTCTGTACCAATTTTTATTCTACAAAAAGTTTCTACATGGTTACTTACTTGAAAATGTATAAAGTCAATGAAAAAGCTTTTTAAGGCTGGAGTTGTTTCACAAATCTGTTGCCCTAGGTTGTAAGTTTTTCAAGTTTGATGGTCTGTGTCTTATACTTACCACTATTTTTCCCTTCTCTCTAATTACTGACATAGAACTCATGCCTAGTAAATACTTCAGTTTTGTCCAGTGAGATGTAGAACAGATCTTAAAATTCAAAATGTGAGTAAGTAGCTATTAGATATTTATCTGGCTCAAGAAACTTATTGAATTTAAAAGAATTTAAAGTTTATTAGATTGAAGTAAAATCTAAGAAAATTTTGCACAATTTTTATAGAGGACAGCAAATTTTTTGTGACTACTGTAAAATTATAATACAGTATTTATTAAAGCTAGTTTTTACTTTGCTAAAAGGTTAGACTTAGCCAGTGAAGCCATGAAGTAGTTCTGACATTCTATAAACTGACATATCATATAGTACCTTCATTTTTGTAGGAAAGCTGATACTATTATACTGATTTTTGTTTTCATGAGGAGTTAGAACCGGAGCAGCCCTTCCATTACATTGACAGATATTTACTAAGGTTTTGTTATAGGCCAGTTACTGTGCTAGTTGCTGGGATTATAAAAATAAGATACTGTTCTTGCTCTCAAGAAGCTCAGTCTCGTGTAAGATACATCCACAGAACAGATGATTATAAGACATTTCAAACAGTACCATAATAAAAATATGCCAAGGATGCTGTGGAAACATAGGTAAGTGGGGGACCTAACCCAGATTTACGTAGGAAAACTAAAAGAAAGGAAATACAAACAGCTTCAGGAGATAGCGTCATCTGAGGCTGAATCTTAACAGGTGAGTAGGAGTTAGTCTCACGTGAAGGGTGAGGAAAAGCATGCTGGGGAATGGAATGATCAAAGGAATGTGATGAGAAACTGTGTGTTTGCATGGGGAACGATGAGTCATTTGGTGTTACTGGGACATCATACGGGAGTAGAGAAGACATTGTTTTTCTTTTTCTTTTCCTTTTCCTTTTTTTTTTGTTTTTTTTGTTGTTGTTGTTGTTTTGGAGACGGAATTTCACTCTGTTTCCCAGTTTGGAGGGCAGGGCAGTGGTGCGATCTCAGCTCACTGCAACCTCCACCCCACTGGGTTCAAGTGATTCTTCTGCCTCAGCCTCCCGAGTAGCTGGGATTACAGGTGCCCACCATCATGCCTGTCTAGTTTGTGTATTTTTAGTAGAGATGGGGTTTCACCATGTTGGCCAGGCTGATCTTGAACTGCTGACCTCAGATGATCCACCCGCTTCGGCCTCCCAAAGTGGTAGGATTACAGGCGTGAGCCACCGCACCTGGCTGACAGATTGTTTTTCTAAAAATGCAGTGTGTTTGTTGCATGAGCCTAATAATTTAGTGTGTTTGAAAAATAGAGCATTTTAATATGTCATTAAAATTATTAGAAAAAATTAGAAGAAAACATTTTGTTAGAAAAAAATGCCTTTCATGATGAAAAATTTGTAAATAGAAATGGCATGTCACTTACAAAAGGTCTGTTTTGGGCAACTTGATCTACATAGGCAGCCAGTATAGCTATTACAAATTACATGTCTTTTGACCAGGATGAAAATTTTTCTGGTTTTTATTTTAATACTGAACATATCTTTTCTTAATGAATCAGCATCTCTCTTATTATGTGATGCTTTGATGGTGTTGTAAGCAGCTGGCACTCAGACTAGCCTTCACTGCTTTTTAAAGATGCTTCTACTTTTTATATTGCTGTCAGTTTCTAGCTGCTACCAATAGCAGTGTGATTCGCCCAATAAGCTCCCTTTCTTTTCCTTTCTATGTTGGTGTCGTTGGGAAATGGTAGTTATTTCATTTACTACTTTTCTTTCATCTACTAGACTGTAAGCTTCAGAAGGACAGGAATACCGCATCTGCCGTAATCTCTGTTATATTCCAGTTCTGAGCACAGTGCCCAATACAGGTGTTCAGTAAATACTTGTCCAATGAATGAATGTAGAATAGTTTGTAGCCTAAATAATTAAACATTTTCATAAAAAGAGAAAAGAGTCTGGTTAATCATTTATCTATTCAACATATGCATTTTGTATTATCAAATAACTGGAATATAATTAATAACAACTTACAGTCGATTTATCATTATAAACGCCATTTGTATTATGCAATTACTTTTAAAATTTTGGTAGAATACTAAACAGTTTTTATTAAATTTCAGACAGACTCAGCAATATTAGGCTTCATGTATCATATCAAAGCGTTTTCTACAACTACTTTAGTGTCCTATTTTCTGAAGTAGCTTCGACTGATAGAAATCATAATCTCTTTCACTGTGAAACTCAGAACTGGATATATTATCCTAAATGGAACTTAAGTGCCAAATAGTAAACTCTGACTTAGGACAGGGACTTACTAGAAATTTTGCAAACAACCTTTTTATTTGTGTAGATCTTTCTTTTGAAGAGTTTTGTCAGCTGGTTTGTTAGATGGTTAGTTTTAAATAAGGTGTTTTTAGAAATAATTTGCATAATTTATTTAATAATACATATGAAAGTTTCTGAATCAAGTGTCAGGTATCAGGGTAAGCTCTAAGTTGAATCATCATTTAGTCATTGGTCAAGTATCTTTAAATGTGTTCCATGGTTTGGCAACTTTGGGATAATTGGGGAGATTTTTGTGTTTTTAAATACAACTTTTTAATATATTTTCCCTTCCTAATATTTCCTAGAATAACCATAAGATCAGCTTTGTATGAAAGAGATGAGACTTAACATCTTAATTAAAAATTGCCCTTGGCCAGGCTTGGTGGCTCATGCCTGTAATCCCAGCACTTTGGGAGGCCACGGTGGAAGGATCACTTGAGCCCAGGAGTTTGAGGCTTAAGTGAGATTCCCTGTCTCTTTAAAAGAAGAAGATTGCTCTTGAAGAAAAATATATAGGTCAGATTATTTCATAAAAATGTTTTTAGTTTTTTTGTGAGAAAATACACAACTTTAATCTTATTTTGTCAAATGTTAATCATTGTATGTATTTTGTCTTTTTAAAATTCAGGCTTTCGTTAAAGATAGAACCAGGGACGAGCACCCCACGTTCTGCTGCTTCCAGAGAAGATTTAGTAGGTCAGTACATAGTTTTCTCTTGTTACCAAATCTAAATCAGATAACCTAATAAGGAAGACTATACTCCAAAGTAAATAAAAATTTCGTACTTCTTATACTGCATGTAAAATTTATTTTGATATTAAAGTCCTTTCTGGGTTTTTTTTTTTTTTTTTTTTTTAAAAGTTGCTGGCTGGGCTCCATGGCTCACACCTGTAATCCCAGCTCTTTGGGAGGCCAAGGCAGGTGGATCATGAGATCAGGAGATCGAGACCATCCTGGCCAACATGGTGAAACCCCGCCTCTACTAAAAAAACAAAAAAAAAATTTAAAAAAATTAGCCGGGCGTGGTGGCAGACACCTGTAGTACCAGCTGCTTAGGAGACTGAGGCAAGAGAATGGTGTGAACCCAGGAGGCAGAGTTTGCAATGAGCCGAGATCGTGCCACTGCACTCCAGCCTGGGCAACAGAGCAAGACTCCATCCCCCAAAAAAAAAGTTGCTATAGTTTTTCAGTAGTGTACAAACAAATATGCTACCTAATCAAGGAAAATAGATAGATGCAACAGATGGAAAATAATAGATAAGTAGTTATGAATATTCATTTTTAATTAAGAATGCACTGTCCTGGGCAATGAAGGTTGATTACACTAGAAACTTCTGTGGTCTAATGGGAAAGTCTGCTAATTTGAATAATTATAGAAGTCAATTTTAGTGACATAATTTTTTCAAATGTTCACTTTAATATAAAAATCATAGTTCCTTACTTTAACTATTACATTATAATGGGGATATTATGCATATACCACAAGTAATTTTTTAAAAAACATAAAATTGTCATTATTTAAGAAATCCCTGATAGGTACCTTTTTTAAATTCCCAATATAGGCCTTCGCACTAAGTTTCATGTATATTCTGAAAATATTTGACAGCTAATCTAATAACATGTGAAGAAGTGAAGAAACAAACTATGATAATATCTATGGGGAAGAATATTCTAAGCAGAAAAAAACACTGCAGTTTAAATTTCTTAAGTTTGCCTTTCTTTTTATTCTTAAAGTGCTGTTTTGTTCTTTCATAATATTCTATTATTTATTCCCATAAGCCTGAACAGTGTCGGTATAGATTTAATTTCTAATTTGAGTGTTTGACCTACCCGACACATTCTTTATCTAAGAGGACGTTGAAACTAGGAGTAAAGAAGGAATGTATACAATTAAAAGAGCGGTGAACCTAGGACTAGGAAGACCTGGGTGTTTAGTCCAGATTTTGTCTGTGATGTGAAAGCTAGTCTGTTCTAATTCTGCTTCTTCCTATGTAAATGGAGAAAATATTTACACTGCCTCTACTTAGTATAAGTAAGATAAAAGTTAATGGATTTTGTATGGTTTGGGATTTTGTGTTTTAGGATAGAATATATTTCTCATCTTCAAGTCAATGAAATAGAACTAACATCGTATAATACTATCTCAAAATTTGAACCACATTTAGTATTTTATATCGGGGATTGAAAAATAAAGTAATTGTTTGAAAATCTTTTTAAATTTAACCCTTAGGTCCTGAAGTAGGAGCATCTCCACAGAGTGGACGAAAAAGTGTGGCAGCTGAAGGAGCCTTGCTCCCACAGACACCACCATCCCCTCGGCATCTGATTCCACATGGACATAGGAAGTGCCATAGCTTGGGTTATAAGTCAGCATTTTTAATTTGATCTTTCAAATTTTTAAGTTGTTTATAATTGAATTTATTATCTATTTATTAGTTCAGTAGAAAATGATACCCTTGAATAGTTTTTATTCTTAATAGCCATTTTCTGATTCAGTAAAATGTCTTGTTTGCCTAAAAGCTTTTATTTCTTACTTTACCTGAATTTGGAAATGGGATTTTGTCAACAATGCATTTATATTTGGGGACGATACATGAACATTACAGAGGGCCATCATAAGTAAAATCAGGATAGCAATATGTCTTTTTTAAAATATTATAACCTGGCCAGGCGCGGTGGCTCAAGCCTGTATTCCCAGCACTTTGGGAGGCCAAGACGGGTGGATCACGAGGTCAGGAGATCCAGACCATCCTGGCTAACATGGTGAAACCCCGTCTCTACTAAAAAATACAAAAAAAAAAACTAGCCGGGCGAGGTGGCGGGCACCTGCAGCCCCAGCTACTCGGGAGGCTGAGGCAGGAGAATGGCGTGAACCCGGGAGGCAGAGCTTGCAGTGAGCTAAGATCCGGCTACTGCACTCCAGCCTGGGCGACAGAGCAAGACTCCGCCAAAAAAAAAAAAAAAAAAATTATAACCTTTATATCAAGACAGTCATTGTCTTTTTTTTTCTTTTTTTTTTGAGACGGAGTCTCGCTCTGTCGCCCAGGCTGGAGTGCAGTAGCCGGATCTCAGCTCACTGCAAGCTCCGCCTCCCGGGTTCACGCCATTCTCCTGTCTCAGCCTCCCGAGTAGCTGGGACTGCAGGCGCCCGCCACCTCGCCCGGCTAGTTTTTTGTATTTTTTAGTAGAGACGGGGTTTCACCGTATTAGCCAGGATGGTCTCGATCTCCTGACCTCGTGATCCGCCCGTCTCAGCCTCCCAAAGTGCTGGGATTACAGGCTTGAGCCACCGCGCCCGGCCGACAGTCATTGTCTTAACCAAAATAAGTCAAAGGTAACAGCTGTAAAAATTATTTTCTTTATTCCTAAATATAAAGAAAACTGACTTTTTGTTTAGCTTCATTAGTTTTGCAGTATATTGTTTTTTCAAAATGGGGACACATGTTCACTTTTGCCATGATTTCTCTGGAAATTTAATAACTGTTCTCCAAAAGTGAATGTGGAAACAATTTTTTAATGGACATGAGGCTCAAAATGAAATTATTTTAAAATATGTTCTAATTATATACATAGATATGGCCAGGTTTCCTAAAACATATTCCCTATACTGTTCACTTGAGGCTTTTATGGTAAGATCTGAGTATGACAGTTAGCAGGTAAATCTTTTATGTCCTAAATCTTTATATAAAGAGCAGTTTTTAAATTAGTAACAATAATAAAAGATACGAACTTTTTTTTCTCTTTGTTTCCAGTTTCATTCATAAAATGAACACAGCAGAATTTAAGAGTGCAACGTTTCCAAATGCAGGGCCAAGACATCTGTTAGATGATAGCGTCATGGAGCCCCATGCGCCATCTCGAGGCCAAGCTGAAAGTTCTACTCTTTCTAGTGGAATATCAATAGGTGAGAAATACTTCTCTGAGAGGGTTGTAATTTAACATTAAATAAAAATGTTAACAAAACTTGACTGGAAAAAAACCCCACCACACAGAGAAAATTTGGTTAGAAAACAAAGTAGCAGTTAAATACAGGATGAAGTTAATAATTTGTAATGGTTTTTAAAGTGCTTGCTGTTTTTAACTCCAGAAGGGGAAGCATTTGAAGAAGGTGGAAAAAGAACATGTGGGCTGGTTGAATTAGTTAACTGCATGTGATTTGGATATGGGGAGGAGGAAGAGTGTGGAGTTAGGGATGACTTCAGGTTATTTGGGTTAAACAAGCATAATAGTTAGATGATGATGCTATTACCAAGATAGAGAAGACAGAGTTATCTGTGGGCAGTGAAGTGTTTGTGAAGGGGGACTGAATTTGGGGAATCAGTTCTGTTTTGTTTAGTCCCTATGGAGATGTCAGGTAGGTTGTTGAATATATGAATCTGGAGCTCAGAGGGTTAAGGTCAGGTCTGAAGATATATGAGAGGTAGCATATTTATAAGCCATGATTGGTTGAGGGTACCTAAAGAGAGAGTGTACATAAATAAGAAAACTCACATTTAGAAGTCTGATTATTTTTTAAATGAAGGATGGGTCATCAAAGGAAACTAAAAAGGAGAGATCAATGAAGTAGGGGGGAAAAAAACAAAAGCCCAGTAGATGAAGTATCTCAAGGAGGAGGAAAGTACTGAATGTGTGAATATCAAATGCAAAAAAAGAGAGCTAAGATGAGAACAGGGAATTGACGGGGGGGATTTGGCAAAATTAAAGTCATTGGTGACCTTGGTAAGAGTTGCTTCATGGAAGTGTCAGGGCAAGGCCTGGATTGGAGTAGATTTGAAAATGAGAGGTGAAGAAACAGAGATAGCTAATGTGAAGAAGAGCAGAAAATTGGGACCATATTAGAAAGGGATGTGAGATTAAGAGAGGGATTTGTTTTTACTTCCTAAACTTTTAATTTTTGAGTCTTTTAGATGAGCATTATTTCTTTTTACAATTAGAAATTATTCATACAGGCCGGGGCAGGGTGGCTCACGCCTGTAATCCCAGCACTTTGGGAGTCCCAGATGGGCAGATCTCTTGAGGTCAGGAGTTTAAAATGAGCCTGGCCAACATGGCAAAACCCCATCTCTACTAAAAATACAAAAATCACTGGGGTGTGATGGTGCATGCCTGTAATCCCAGCTACTTAGGATGCTGAGGCACAGGAATCATTTGAACCCAGGAGGCAGAGGTTGCAGCGAGCCATGTTCACACCATTGCACTACCCTGCCTGGACCACAGAGCAAGATTCTGTCTCAGAAAAAGAAATTATTCATACAATAGCTGCTTTTATTTTTTAAAAGAAATAAAGGAGGAATATGTCTTCATCTGTGATTAACTACCAGATTGTTCAAGGGCTAAGCCTATTATTACTAATATCTTAATCAATATTGGTCAACAGCCAGTGGAAACAGATGCAAAAGGAGATTGATTTTCTTGAACATACTGACTTCCTTAGCCCTTGAGAGTTAAAATGAAATTATTTCAGAGCTCTCCATTACCATTCAGCAGTTGTTTATTCTGATAGTCCCCTTTTTATATAAAAATGCAAGTGAATGAATGATAAAATTTTTTTAAAAGACAAGTTTGTCACCTGAAATACCTCTTATTAATGTTCTCAGTGCCTATATGCAAATATTAATTTCAGTCTGAAGAATAATTTTGCAAAGGAAAGAACTTTTTTTCAGTCACAAATTTTCTACACATAGGAATTTGGCATGTCACTTAAAGCACAAAGTAATTTTTAAAATTACAGCTCTCAAGTATGTAATATTTTATTCTTTCTCATCATAAGTGTTATAGTGAGAATTATTCTATAGTTTATAGCTTTTACTTTTCATAGATGTCCTTTTGGTTACCACAAGATTGTTGTTTAGTTATTTTATTGAGTTACAGTTGGCATCTCAGTGTGGAGACTTTTCTCTTTTAGAGCAGATTTTTGCATTTGTGTTTATTTTTTAATTATTCTAAGGCTAAGTAGGTAAACAGTAAAAGATCGTTGCATCCTAGTTTGTAAATTAAGAACATTACACATAGGCATTTACCTTCGAGGATTTTTGTTTTAAAGCTTTAACAATATGAAAAAAAGAATAAGTCTATTACCATAAGATGATAGGTGTTAATATACACACACAAGAGTTTTTTTTTTCTTAGCTTTAACTTTTACATGCAATATTAATCTTCAGTGAAGGCTTTGAAAATACTGTGGGAAAATTAACCAGTGCTTAGAACAATGGCCTCAAACATTTTCTAATGTGGTATCTATCCTAGATAATCTTGAGTAGTCTCACCTAGCTAACTAAGGGAAGCAGATTAACTCTGAGCTTCATGCTTACATTTTCTACAAATAAGTTATACTAATTATGCTTAAATTTTCAGTCTTTACCACATAGTGCCACAAATCAAAAGATATTGTAGATAATGTACAAAACCCCACCACCAGTACAGGTTACCTCTGATTCTTCTTCCGAATCATACAATACAGAAGATTATTTCAGTGATTGTTATCTCAGTTTATCCAAGGATGGTACATAACTAGTGCCATTGCAAACCCGTAGAAGGGTATTAATCCATCGTCTCTAAGAGAGATGAGTCTAATGGATAACCTTACAGCATCCATTACAGGTATCTGAGGGATAACTTATAGCATTAGTTTGAGTCTTTCAGAACCCTGCTTGTAAAAGAGTTTAAGTCTCTCTTCTTAGAACCCTGTCTGATAGACAATTTAACTTGACCTATTAGTCATCTTAATTTTATTGAGTGCCAGAATTATCTTTAAAGTAACATTTAAGTCAACTAAGCTGTTTTGGACTCTGAATTCATTCCCCATAGTTTTTTTGTTGTTTTTTTTTTCCCCTCTAGCTAATTTTAAACATTCTGTTTGAAGACCATTTTAACTGATCTTTTGGCCAAAGAGAAAATTGTTACAGTTTTATAGCACCAGTTTTTGGTTTTTTAAATTTAGAGATTCCATCCTCTTTAACTTTGTCTCTAGAAACAAAGAATTGGATTTCATTAGGCTTTTTATACTTAGGGTAGTAATGGACTTTGATACAAGAAAAAGAAGTGTGCCATGAATCTCCAAGGATTTTATAATTATATTGGTCCTAAATTATAACAAATCTAATAAGAAACTTTGTGTTATTTTATTTTCTCTAATGGTAGGAAAAATTGTTTATTGACGTAATGAATTTCAGCTACAAGTAGGCAAGCAAAAATGTTTTATGCTATTTTGTTATTTTAGGTTGTCGTGTCAACTGTATTCCAATATATTGCAAAATAAATCTAACAGCAGTAATATTAGAATAAAGAATATGTGGATATGTTCACCCACAATATGATTGTCATTTTATGAGCATAGGTTCGTTAATTTATTTTTAAATTGTGAAATGCAAACTAAGAGATGTAATTCTGATGTTTAAAAAATAGAATAACTTTTCATTTTAGGTAGCAGTGATGGTTCTGAACTAAGTGAAGAGACCTCATGGCCTGCTTTTGAAAGGTAAGATAAATTGTCCATTTGAACTGCTTTGAGTTTATTTTGTCTGGGTTAAATAATATGATAATACAAAATTAAGAGATAATATTTACTACATATCTGTAAGCGATTAAGTTTTCTACTGGTAAAAGAAATTAGAAGTTGATATTTAAGTTTGGATATGTAAGTAATGAGAATGAATGATAGTCTTATCTCTAAATGTTTATTTGGTGGGATGACACATGTATTTGAATTTTAATACATTTAAAATTATAACTTAAAAATAATAACTAGTCATCGACAAGTAACCTACTTAGGTATTCAAAAGATTATTTCCTTAAGTTATGGTTCATTTAAGTAATTTTAAGGCATTTAGTGGAATGGTCAACTTTATTCTCTGCTACTTGGTCAAAGACAAAATGATTTAATACATTTTAAATTATACAAGTAAAGCAAGTTGAGGTTAGAATTTAAATTGTCATAAACTCAAAATTTTCAGAGTACACTTTCATACTGAAATACTATAAGTTGTGCTCCCTTCTCCTTCCTTTGTTGCTTTAAACTGTTAAAGCTGTCGTCCAGGCCGGGCGCGGTGGCTCAAGCCTGTAATCCCAGCACTTTGGGAGGCCAAGACAGGCGGATCACGACGTCAGGAGATCGAGACCATCCTGGCTAACACGGTGAAACCCCGTCTCTACTAAAAAAAAATACAAAAACTAGCCGGGCAAGGTGGCGGGCGTCTGTAGTGGAGGCTGAGGCAGGAGAATGGTATAAACCTGGGAGGCGGAGCTTGCAGTGAGCTGAGATCCAGCCAATGCACTCCAGCCTGGGCGACAGAGCGAGAATCCGTCTCAAAAAAAAGCTGTCATCTGCTATATCATGCTATATTGAGGTCTAAGTACATATAAGATCTGAAGAATGTGACCAAACAAGGCAAATAATTATTTATTAAATGTCCATTAGGATTTTTATGTTTTCACTGACCATTTCAGTTCTGCCATTTCAGATTCATAAGATATTTGGCTCTTGACCAAAATAATTGCTCCCCTTTTGTATATGAACTAAGTAAGTTTCTAAAAATACCTGTATTCATTACTCAAAAGGAGGGTCATTTAGATTGAATGTTAAATGTCATATTAATACTGAAGTTGAAAATGTTTATTTGCCTAACTCCTTATCAGTCACAATTTTAGAAAATAAGTTTAAATCAAATTTTATTTGAAATTGTAAATTTCATGCTGTTTAATTGGAAAAATAGATCCTTATTTTTTATGTGACTTCATAAAGATTTCTCACTATTATGTAGTTAAGATTTTGTTTATAAGTTCTACATTGCAAAGTACTTTGTATCCTTTCTACTCTAATTATCAGCGTTCCCAACTTTTGTTCTCTTTGTTTTGTGAGATAATAAGTAAAAACATATTATTTTTATTTATTTTTGTATTATTTTCCTTCCAACCTTTACTTTTGATCTGTTCATTTGGGTTTGCCTGAAATGTGAAAAACACAAGAATTGCCTTTGACATGTTGTCTGAATTTGTTCAAATTGTCTTTCCCTCTAGAAAGAATGTAATACCATCAGAAGTTGATTATAAGAGTGTATTGTAATCTTTATATTTAAAAAATATTGATTAACCAAATTGTTTTTTAGATTGCTTGCCTTATGAGTAACCAGAATGGTGGTGTGTTAAATAATCTGTTCTCATCCCAACAGGTTACCTATGAAGACAGTATTTAATGATGTTACCTTCACATCTCAAAACAATTTTTTTCCTTTATAACAGATGTTTTGCTTTGCAGACATTTGTGGCTAAAAAATCTACTTTTCTTTTTCCAAGTTTAAATTAGTGGGCTCTTGGAACATTTTGAGAACAGTGAAATGAATGCTGCCCAGCAAGATTCAGACATGAAATAATAGAAAGTGCATAAAGAACTAGGATTTAAAGTACTACTCATGGATAGTGAAGTTGAAAAATGTACTCTGAATGTTAACATACCATTTTCTGTTCTTATTTTCTAGATAGACATCAAATAGAAGTTGCTAAAATAATGCTTTTTCTTCAAAATATCATTTATCAACAGTGCTACTTTCAGGTTTTCCTAGGCAAAGAATTATCAGTATTTTTATGTGTCTGTTTTTATTTTTTTTGTTTTTAACTATTATGTGCCATTTTGGATAATTATTAACTCATCATTTTTATCATTTATTGGCTTTGTCAGTTAATGTAGAAATAATACCTATATTACTCAGTTCATTTCTTTTATTAGTTTTATTTAATATAAAGGATAAAGAGGAAAATAAAGTTTTCCTCATGAGTTTTAAGTTTACAAGCCACATTGTTTTTAGGTGTCTTCATAGGGACATATAATAAAAATGAATTACTTATATAAATCCGGACATCATATTTAAACTGGAATCCAAGAAGTGGTATAGAAATGTAAGCATGTTTGAAGTATTTTTCAGGTTTTTTTATTATTTGGCTATAAATAGCTCTTTAATTCTTTTAGCAGATTTGTGAAAGTGAATGTGTATATAAATATATGGTGTGTACTAAATACCTCTAAGTATTTCTAGAGTCAACAGTAGAAGAAAAAATTTTTTTAAATCTATGCTGCATGCTTTAAAAAAGAAAGAGGAACAATCACACATACTATCCTTTTGTAAGATTTAGAAAGCTATATTACAAGAAGAAACTATTATACTGTTCTAGGTATGGATAATGGCTGTGTGAATAAAAGTATATGTAATACATACAATTTATAATGGAATCCAACAGGAACAGATTATACCATTCTCTCGGCCCGGTGACAAGAGTGGCACGAAATGGCTATCGAAGTCACATGAAGGCCAGCAGGTACAATTCCCCTGCATTAAGGGGTCACAGAACTCCCTTATGGTGTTGGTGATTGGCTTACCTGGGTGTGGTCTGACATTATTTCTCTTCCTTCTCAACTAATTGATTTAAAAACTAAACAAATTACCCAGAAAAACTTTCTTTCCGAGATCTAATGTGAAGATAAATTTCAACTATTCTTTCTGATCCACAGAGCTAATTGCCAAAACTTGCATCTTAATATTACATATTTTTAAATGCTTCCAAGTTGGTAGCCTTTAAACTGCACAGGTCTTTCTAATGCTGATAGTTTTTGAATGAACAATATAAAAATCTGCTTATTTATTCATAAGTTGTAATCAAAGCATTTACTTTGCTAATAAATGTACATTTGATTTGTCTTTTTAAAAAGTTTTTCAGATAAACTACAGGTCCTGAATGTAGACAAGTCTGTTTCATAAAATAATCATTTGTATATTTAAATTCATATTTGTTCAGTTGTTCATCTAGTTAAACCAGGTCTCTTTTGGACTGTTATTAGCTGTGGAGGCAGATAAGGGTGGTGTATTGATTGGGAACGTGGGGTTTAGTGGTGATGAGTAATCAATTCATAATACAACAAAATACCAAACTTCAGAAGCAAACTTTACATCAGTTTGATGGTGTCTAATCTCCCTGCATATACCTCCCTGAATATAAATAGCTCTAACGTGAAATTGCTACTGGTTTATAGGTTCGTAAGTCACTTTGAAGACACCTAAATAATCCCAAAGGAATAAACTGGCAAACTTTAGTTTTTATTGCTCCTATGGGAATTCTGCAGCTCATGTCAAGTCACCAGTGACATTTTTATCAGCATGTATGTTTAATTGGCTCATGTAGAAATCATTAATTATTGTATTAAACATTGGACCTTAATTAGGGAAAGATATTAAAGTGTTGGTTATTTTGTGATTTTTTTTTTTTAAAGATACATGAAAAGGAAATCTTGGGGTTTGAGTTTTTTCCTTTCGTGGAGAGCTGTTAGGCCATAATCACTTACCATTGACACCATTTAAATGTTATTAAAATGTATTGCAGAAAGCTAGTTTTTAAAATATATTATTATTGACTTTATTACTTCTTTCTGCTATTTTAGAATTAAATTAAGCATGAGTTTTCTTTTTTTCTTTTTGAGCTTCTCTTTTTATTTTCAGTTTTATTATACTTAAATGCTTTTAACAAATAGAATCCTCATTTTTCCTACCAGGACTTAAAGTTTCTATGGGGAAAATAAGGTTACAAGAGTGATGCAGTGTGGCATGTTAAGAAGAAAATAAATCTTAAATTTTTAATTTAATATTTACTAAAGTGAATTACTGCATTCTTTCTAAATTATACTTGTTCAAATATGTAATTAAGTGTGTTTTTTAACCATCTGCTGACTTTAATAACTTTCTAATCAACTTTTTGTGACAGCTTATAAATTTCAAGATTAATAAACCTTTAAAATTGTCAGTGTCGCCTCAGCTCTGAGTAAAGTAACAAAGTTTTAAAATTAAAATTAAGAATAATTACATTTTTTTAAGTACCTAATTGATGACTATTATAGACAAAAGCTCTTATGTGTTCTTTTCTTCATCATTATAGTTCTGCAGAATCAGAAGATTTGGCAGTACATTTATATCCAGGAGCTGTTACTATTCAAGGTGTTCTCAGGAGAAAAACTTTGTTAAAAGAAGGCAAAAAGCCTACAGTAAGATTTCATCATATTATATTTTAATACACCTCTAAAAATATACAAATGTATATAAGACTCTGTAAAGTGCTAGAACAATTAAAATAAAGCCTGATTATAGTAGACTTGAAATAGTATTAAATAAGGCCCTCCCCACTTATCCTTGGGTCATCCATTCCAAGACCCTCAGGGGATTACTGAAACCTCAGATAGTACCAAACCACATTACCATCATTTGGAACATGTTTCTGTTCATATCTTCCATCCACAAATATCCTTTTCTGTCTTAACTAAGCACTTAACTCCACACAGTAGCCATAACTTTTGCAGTTTGAGATGCAATAGCAAAACTAGCATGAATTTCTTTTTCCTTCTTCATAATTTCACACATAGAAAATTTGTTCTTACCGTGGATATTAGCAACCTTAGCGTCTAATTTTTCTTTCCTTAAGCCAAGAACTTTTCTTTTCACTTAAGGAAGCAGTAGGGAGTGGGCCACAAGGGTAGCACATACAGTGTGGAGATGCTGGACAAAGAAAGGGATGATTGTGTCCACAGAAGGACAGATTAGAACTATATTACTAAGAACAACACGTGATTTTAAAATCTATGAATTGTTTATTTCTCATATTTTCCAAAAATTTTTTTACACTGTCATTGCCTGTGGGTAACTGAAACCACAGATAAGAGGGAAACTAGGCCGGGCGCGGTGGCTCAAGCCTGTAATCCCAGCACTTTGGGAGGCCGAGACGGGCGGGGATCACTAGGTCAGGAGATCGAGACCATCCTGGCGAACAGGGTGAAACCCCGTCTCTACTAAAAAATACAAAAAAAAACTAGCCGGGCGAGGTGGCGGCGCCTGTGGTCCCAGCTACTCGGGAGGCTGAGACGGGAGAATGGCGTAAACCCGGAAGGCGGAGCTTGCAGTGAGCTGAGATCCGGCCACAGCCCGGGCGACAGAGCGAGACTCCGTCTCAAAAAAAAAAAAAAAAAAAAAAAAAAAGAGGGAAACTATTGTACACATTTGCTTTACCATATTTTCTTAACATAAAGTGTTATTATATGTGCCATATAGATTTCTGTTAAATCATATGTTAAGGGTGCTTAAATCCTGTACTGTTT
Organism: Colobus angolensis palliatus; assembly: GCF_000951035.1. Classification (NCBI taxonomy): domain Eukaryota; kingdom Metazoa; phylum Chordata; class Mammalia; order Primates; family Cercopithecidae; genus Colobus; species Colobus angolensis. The sequence goes on from NW_012119487.1 coordinate 9,453,596, forward strand.
TTTACCCCCATTATAGTTCTTATACAAAATTATTTCTTAGAGAACCCTGAAAGTATATCATGAAGAAGTATTTTAGTATTAAGTTTAGGTAAAGTAGAAAATAAAGAGTAACAACCCTAAAAACTGGAATTTGATTGTGCTTTATTATTTTATTTAAATGCCTGTAATACAGTTTTGTTTTCTACATAAAATAGAACCCAAATATAAAATGCTTTCCAAACCATAAGTATATTGGGGGGAAAAAAAGGAAGATTGGTGGAACTGAGCTCTTAATATGTATCAAAGAAGTTTATTCTTCCTGAACACCAGCATAGTAGTTTGACTACTAAGGAACAATTTTTTTCCCTTTCTCAAATTTGAAATATAAAACCTTTGATATATATTCACACTTAAAGCTTTTGAAGAAATGGGGGCTTCATATAAGTAATCTTATTTTGCTGCTTATATCACAGTAAGCCAAAGGCACATACAAATCAGGAATCTCTTAGACAGGCTAATGAACACAGAATTGCATGTCATTTGAAGCATTACCATACCTTTTGTGTGCTGAATGCTAGAAATAGAACAGTAAACAAGGTGAGGCAAAGTGTCTTCCTCCTGGATTACATTCCAGTGGGGAGAAATAGAGAATAAGGCTTTAAAATAAGGTCATAGGATACAGAATGATGGGACAAGGAGGGATGCCACCATGGCAAAACATTTGAGCTGAGATCTGAATGATGTAGGTAAGTTAGCTGTGTGACTATCTAGAGTTCAGGAGACAAGAAGGCTTGTATAGTTTACGCATTGAAATTGGGGAAGGTGGAGGAGATCAGTTAAGAGGCAAAAGCTAGAGTTGTTTGATGATAAATTAAACGTGATGTATAAGAGAAAGCATGAAAACAAAGATAACTTGTAGGTTTGGGGACTGAGGTGGCTGGATGTTGGGGACATTTATTGAAATGGGGGCAGGTCAGTCTTGGCCATGTTCAGTTTGATATGCTTATTAAACATTCAAGTGGAGATGTTATTGTGGCTCTTGAAACAGTGTGGATCATGAGGTCAGCAGAGAGGTGGCAGGGAGAGAGATTTGGGAGTCATTAGCATACAGATAGATAGTATTTGAAATATGGATCTGGATGATAGATTCAGAAGACAGTATAGCTAGAGAAGAAAACAAGGTTGGAGATGGGGCTCTGTAGCATTGAAGGTCTCCCACAAAGAAGAGTATAAAGGAAAATTAAGGAACTGTTATCCCAGAAGCCTAGCAGTTACAATACTTCAAACACGAAAGAGTGGCCAGCTGGGTCAGATGCTGCTAAGAGGCTGGCTATGATGAGGACGGAGGCTTTGCTAAAATTACAATCATCAGTGACCTTGATGACCCAAAAGCCAAATGAAGTGAGTTGAGTAGAAAATGGGCAAAACAGAAGTAGAGGCAAGATTTAGAGACTCCCTTGCAAGAAGTTACACTGTGAAAAGGAGCAGAGAAATTGGTTGGTGTCTGGGGTGTAAGGAGATGTAAGGAGATGGGTCAAAGGAGGGATTTTAAAGGGATTTTAAGGTTCATTTGTATAAGGATGGTAGAGGGAGAGAGATTGAGAAGCAGTGGAGTTAATTGCAAAAGCAAACTTCTTAGAGATAGTTGGAATCTAGGGCATAAAAAGAGAGTTGAGTTTGTCTTTAGATAGAATCGGGGTTAACTATTTTATTGTAGCTGGAAGAAAGACTGAGTATGTGGATCCACAAACAGGTAGTTAGATGGAAATGACAGGAGTATTTGAGATTAAGATTTCAGAAGTGATACAACTCAACTCTGAGGTTAGTCCTTTGGTTGAAGTGAAGTGGACTTGATCACTGGCACTTAGAATGTAAAGAAACTAAGAAACCAGGAGCATTTTAATAGTATATTCATGTGTTTGTCCTATCCAGGTAGCATCTTGGACAAAATATTGGGCAGCTTTGTGTGGGACACAGCTTTTTTACTATGCTGCCAAATCTCTAAAGGCTACAGAACGAAAACATGTAAGTATTTGTTCTCTACATTTTTACCATGGTTTCACAGACTGTTCATGGTTATAAAGAAAGCAGTCCTAATGGGATACAAAGGTTTTTTGGGTTTGCTCTTGTTCTTTCCTATCTTCTAGTCCAAAAGTTTTTACATTTATTTCTCTTTTGAATACCATTTTTCCATTGCAGATGTCAAAACTGCACATTAAGCTTATCTATCTTGTCACCAAAGCTTTCTCACATCTGGGTTTCCAGTTCAATATTGTTCAAAACTATTGCCTTGGAGTTTCCTTTCCTAACCAGCAAAATGTGGAAATGTGGGGCCAACATCTAAAGTTCTTTCCACCTCAATCTCTGGTTTAGTGATTCTTCCCAACAATGAAGAGGAATGATCAGTTACAACAGTTACTTCAGGCCGGGCGCGGTGGCTCAAGCCTGTAATCCCAGCACTTTGGGAGGCCGAGACAGGCGGATCACGAGGTCAGGAGATCGAGACCATCCTGGCCTACATGGTGAAACCCCGTCTCTACTAAAAAATACAAAAAACTAGCCGGGCGAGGTGGTGGGCACCTGTAGTCCCAGCTACTCGGGAGGCTGAGGCAGGAGAATGGCGTAAACCCAGGAGGCGGAGCTTGCAGTGAGCTGAGATCCGACCACTGCACTCCAGCCCTGGCGACAGAGCAAGACTCCGTCTCAAAAAAAAAAAGAAAAAGAAAAACAGCAGTTACTTCAGTCACTTTCTTGTGCTTCATATTACTTAAAAGAAGCCTTTTTTTCACCCTGTAGAATTTTCCTATAAATCTCTTTTGCATGCTGTTTGTTTTTACATAGAATCTTTGAAAGGAAGAATGATTTTCTATGTTGCATTAATAAAATTTGAGAGGAATTTTACTTCTAAGTCACATATTTTGGGGGAGAAAAATTAAGTGGTTTATCCTACTGAGGAAAGGTAAGCCAGTGAAGAAAAATTTAAGTCCTTTTTCTACTTAAAACTTAACCAAATAATACTGTGTAATTCACAGTAATCCAGAGAAACTCTTCTTTATTCTCACAGTTTTAGCCCTTTAATCAAACCAGAGGTATAGAAAAGAACATTTTTGGTTTAAATGAATGTGGAAAGTACCATAAGACAGCATTGCCTTTCTTTATCAACCATACCCACCATCAGCCACTCTCCTGACCATCATGACTCATTGTCTTGCTTTTCCTCAGAGTGTTAGCATATATTTTTCCCTAATTAATTCATGGTTTCATTTTTTAACTGTACCTCAGTGGAATAATATATATTCTTAAGTACTAGTTTTTTGCTCACTATTATTATATAATTGTTTAGATAACTCTTGCATTGAGATAAAGAACTTGAGTGAATGGTCATGGAGATTTCTACTGTGAATATTTTTTGTATTCTGGTCAAATTGACAATAATGCCTATATACCCTACAACATTTACACAGATTAGTTTTGCGGAAACAATTTGTAGAGTTAGTACTGCTGTTCTCAAAGGGAGAAAAAAGTTGGATTCATTCAGTTCAATTAAATCCTTTATCTTCAGATGTAGAAAGTAACTTTTCACATAGCCACACTGAGATCTTGCTGGCTAGATTTCACTTAGCTGACTATTATAGAAAAGTCATTATTCAAAATAAAGTGGTTTTTTGGGTTTTTGTTTTTTCTTAGTTTCAATTAGAAAAAGTCCAAATTAAAGAAGTTATAACTGAATTTGTCATCTAATGAATATGTTAAATATTGTTTTATGCTTTGCATTGTTGCTTATGCATAAAAAGTTACTATTATGTTATAGTTTGGGTTTTTAATTATATGAGATTTCTGATAGGTAATGTATGCAAAATTGGAAATTAAAGCATAGTGGGTTGGGAGAAAATCGTATTGAGTACCAAGGAAATTGACTGCATTTCTCATCTTTTCTAATTAAATTAAAATATGATTAAAGAATAAATTTGAAGAACAGGATAGAGTGTATAGAGACAGGTCTAGATCGATAGTATTAATTTTGAGATAGAAAAGATACGGCACAGAACTAAATGGAAGAAAAAAATTTAATTGTTTTCAAATAAAGTTAAAATACAAATAGATTGGAGGAAAATATCTTCTATATGTAAGCAACAGATAAAGGATTAAAATCACTATTTAAACATGACACCACCTATATTGTATTTTTGCCAAAATAATTTAACCTGAATCTTATGAGGAAATAATCAAATCCAAATTGTGGGACATTCTATGAGACAGCTGGCCTAGATTCTTAAAAAGACCAAAACTTGGCAGGTGGAGTAAGGGCAGGGGGACAGGAGGACTGTTCTAGATTAAAGGAGACTTGACAACTAAATGCAATGTATGTTTTAGTTGAATCCTGGAGTTATATTGGGGAAAAAATTTAAAAAGCTATACAGGTTATTATTGGAACAATTTAAGAAAATGTAATATGGACTTTATATGGTTGTTCAGTTTCTTAGAAATAACAATTACGTTGTGATTGTATAGGAATATATTCTTGTTATTAAAAGACACTGAAATATTTAGGGTTCAATGTTATGATATCTGCAGTTTGCATTTGAATGTTCAGAGAGATCAAACAAATACAAAAATGTAGATTAAGGATATATGGCTAATCGTGGCATTCTCAACTTCTATACAGTTTGAATTTTTTCAAAATAAAAAGCTGGAGGAGAAAAAAATCGTAGATTAAAATATACCTGTTCATGTATGTATATAAACCCAGAAGTGGGACATATGGAAGTCCGTATACCTTATTTTAGTATTCTATAAAGTATATTTTTTTTTTGCCTATGAAGAACGGAGTTTGTGTGGGTAGGGTGATCAACTTCACTATTTAAAAATGCAAATTAAGAGAGACACTTTCTTGCCATTAGACAAAAATTTAAAGGATTGATGATATAGCATTGGTCATGATATGGGGAAACAGACTGTCATCCATGGCTGGTAGAAATCTAAATTGGTATTGTTTTTGTGCTGGCCAATCCTAGTCAGTATTTAGCTTGATAATAACCAGAAATTCCTCATCTGAGAATCTGTCCTACAGAAATGTTTGAACAAGTGCACAAAGATTATCTGTAGAAGAACATTTCTATAATATTTATGACAACAGAAATCTGGAAATATCCAAAATACTTATCAATAAGGAAATGGTTACTGATAGGTGAAAAACACAAGTCAGAGAGTAAATATATCCCCCATTAATATGTAAAAACCAGCAGCAACAATGACACAAGCCTCTGATATAATAAATGCATAGAATAAGGTCTGGAGGTTGTCACCTCAAGTGATGATTATGTCTAGGGAATGTGATGGAATTCAGCTGGTGGTCAAGGGGCATTTGCACTCTAGTTTCATCCCTGTTTCTGAAGCAGTTTATGTTGCTTGAGTTATTTTTTATTTTTTGAAAAAAGGAATTGAGGTAGAAGTTTTTAGGCTTAGGAAAAGAATATTAGAAGATCATACTATTCATGTTGAAGTACATTATGATCTGTCAAATCAACAGTCCTGTGGTAGGGCCAATTTCATTCTTCACAGTACTAAAACTTACTGATTTCTTTAGCTTTCATATTTCAATTTCATGTTGTTATAAATGTGCCATGTTCGTTCTTTTTCCCATTTCCTTTAATCGTGAAACATATCATACATACAAAAGATAGGTAGTGTACATGTACATTTTAAAGCATAATAAATAAAATGAACACCTGTATACTCTCCACCCAGTGTGAGAAACAGAACGTTACTAGAACTATCACAGCCTTCCCGGAGGCATCCACTTCTTTCCTGTCAACCATATCCACAGCCTGTCACTGTCCTGAATTTCTTGTTAATTGTCACCTTATTTTTTAGTGTTTTACCATGTACACCTCCTTATGCAATGCACTGCTTCATTTTTAAACAGTACCTGAATGGCTTTACATACATGCTCTTAAGCACTAGCTTAAGCCAACCTGTTCTTCTTTTATAATTGCCCTTTCTCAGGATTAAAAGAAAAGAAGTTGTAGCTAAAATAATAGTAATAACGAAGAATAGTTAACTACAAAAGTAATAGACATGCTAAGAATACCCCTCTTTTTTGAAAAATGCAAGTAAGAATATTGTCATTAAGAATTACCTGGTTGCAGTGAGCTGAGATCACACCACTGCACCACAGCCTGGGCAACAGAGTGAAACTGTCTCAAAAAAAAAAAAAAAGAACTCTCTGATTTGTTACATCATCAGATTTAAGATAACATAGCTACTAAAATGCAAATGTCCTTCCTATAAGGAGTAGTACAGTAATTCAGAAAAAAACAACAGATTAATGTATCATATTCACAAACATATTATGCTCTCTGGGAATGGAGAATAGGTCAGTTAGGTTTTGATGAAGAGTTGAAACTGGGAAGGTCTGGAAAGTAGGAGATTATCTGAAGAAGACTTGCCTAGGATGAAATTTAGCAGTGAAAGGACCCAGGCTGACCAAGACCCAGCATGAAGTCACAAATCTCATCTTTCATTAAGAGAAACTGAAAATACACTCCCTAACACTGAAGTTTTGCTTGGAATAAGCCATAAATTTTCTGTTTCCACTAATTATCTTTTTTTCTCTCAGTTCAAATCAACATCCAATAAGAACGTATCTGTGGTAGGATGGATGGTGATGATGGCTGATGACCCTGAACATCCTGATCTCTTCCTGCTGACTGACTCTGAAAAAGGTGAATTGTTAGAATAACTGGGGCTTATGATACTGCATATATATATGTGTTTGTGTATATGTATGTATGTGTGTGTATATATGTCATATATATAATGTTTTATGCATACATGAAGAACTTGATGAGCCAAAACCTAGTTTCACTGGAATACTCAAGAGGGAAAGTGTTTGTGTAGTTTTATCTATTGGGAAATACTTTTGTCCCATTATGTTTTTTAATAGTATTTTTGGAGCTTATTTTTCTTTGCTACATGGGCATATACTTGAAAATTAAAAAGCCCAGCTAATCCCTAGAGACCTAACTAGGAAAGGAGGGAGGGAATTTGAGAATATATACCTCCACTGTTACTTCAAATTTTTAGAGACTTGCCATATAGTCCATACTCCTTCCTTCATCAGTACCTTGAAATGGATTATTATTATTAAGTTCTGAAAGTGGCAGAGTTAAATATTTATTCTATCACTTTTAATTATTCAGAACCAATATTGTGCAGTCTTATCCACACAGATCTAGAGATGCCACACAATTATTGTATTTATTTAGATGTATTTTATTCTAAAGAATATTTAAAAACAAAATTACTTATTTTAATCCACAAGCAACAAAATGGTGACTTTCTGAATATATTTGGCTCAGATTACTTTCCAAGTTAATTATAATATTTTACATACAGTATATAAAGAGACACTTATGAATAAAATAAGTGGCTATTGACCATTGGAGTTTATAAAGTAGATATGAGAAATTGGAGGATGGGCTATATAGAATCACATCATACATCCTTACTCTACCTGTGACTGTAGTGGATACCTCAAGGCTCATCAGAAAATATCCTCAAGTGGTTGCTTTTCTTCCGTCATAACTGCTAGCAGTTGACAAGTACCAGAAAGAATATATTATGTTACCTTTTATTGACCTCACAAGTATATTTTGACCTCCGTTCAGGTGCTATTTTGTATCAACAGATATCCCACTTTTGTGATGTTTCAGTGTTTTAAGTACACAAGTAAGCAAATATATTGGAGGCAGGAAAAAAAAATAATACCAAAATGTCTTGTTTTTAGATTAAGTAGATTGATTTACAGAATAAGTACACCCTACTCAACATTTTTTTCCCATAAGTTGTTGGGGTACAGGTGGTATTTGATTACATGAATAAGTTCTTTAGTGGTGATTTGTGAGATTTTGGTGCACCCATCACCCGAGCAGCATACACTGCACTCTGTTTGTAGTCTTTTATCGTTTGTCCCCCTTCCCACTTTTCCCCCCAAGTCCCCAAAGTTCATTGTATCGTTCTTATGCTTTTGCATCCTCATAATGTAGCTCCCACATATCAGTGAGAACATATGATGTTTGGTTTTCCATTCCTCAGTTACTTCACTTAGAATAATTGTCTTCAGTCTCATCCAGGTCACTGGAAATGCTGTTAATTCATTGCTGTTTATGGCTGCGTAGTATTCTGTCACATACATATACCACAGTTTCTTTATCCATTCGTCAATTGATGGACATTTGGGTTGGTTCCACGATTTTGCAATTGTGAATTGTGCTGCTATAAACATGCGCATGCAAGTATCTTTTTCATATAATGACTTCTTTTTCTCTGGGTAGATACTCAGTAGTGAGATTGCTAGATCAAATGGTAGTTCTCCTTTTAGTTCCTTGAGGAATCTCCACACTGTATTCCATAGTGGCTGTACTAGTTTACATTCCCACCAGCAGTGTAGAAGTGTTGCGTGTTTTACCTCATCCATGCCAACATCTACTGTTTTTTGATTTTTTTGATTACGGCCATTCTTGCAGGAGTAAGATAGTATTGCATTGTAGTTTTGATTTGCATTTCCCTGATCATTAGTGATGTTGAGCATTTTTTCATTTGTTTGTTGGCCATTTGTATATCTTCTTTTGAGAATTGTCTATTCATGTCCTTAGTCCACTTCTCGGTGGGATTGGTTTTTTTCTTACTGATTTGTTTGAGTTCATTGTAAATTCTGGATATTAGTCCTTTGTCAGATGTATAGATTGTGAAGATTTTCTCCCACTCTGTGGGTTGTCTGTTTCCTCTGCTGACTGTTCCTTTTTCTATGCAAAAGCTCTTTAGTTTAAGTAGGTCCCAACTATTTATCTTTGTTTCTATTGCATTTGTTTTTGGGTTCTTGGTCATGAAATCCTTGCCTAAGCCAGTGTCTAGAAGGGTTTCTCCAATGTTGTCGTCTAGAACTTTTATAGTTTCAGGTCTTAGATTTAAGTCCTTAATTCATCTTGAGTTGATTTTTGTATAAGGTGAGAGATAAGGATCCAGTTTCATTCTCCTACATGCGGCTAGCCAGTTATCCCAGCACCATTAGTTAAAAAGGGTGTCCTTTCCCCCACTTTATGTTTTTGTTTGCTTTGTTGAAGATTAGTTGGCTGTAAGTATTTGGGTTTACTTCTGAGTTCTCTATTCTATTCCATTGGTATATGTGCCTAGTTTCATACCAGTACCATGCTGTTTTGGTGACTATGGACTTATAGTATAGTTTGAAATCAGGTAGTGGGATGCCTCCAGATTTGTTCTTTTTGCTTCATCTTGCTTCAACTGTGGTGGGGTCTTTTTTGGTTGTATATGAATTTTAGAATTGTTTTTTCTAATTCTGTGAAGAATGATAGTGGTATTTTGATGGCTATTGCATTGAATTTGTAGATTGCTTTTGGCAGTATGGTCATTTTCACAATGTTGATTCTACCCATCCATGAGCATGGGATGTGTTTCCATTTGTTTGTGTCATCAGTGATTTTTTTCAACAGTGTTTTGTAGTTTCCTTGTAGAGATCTTTCGACTCCTTTGTTAGGTATATTCCTAAGTGGTTTTTTTGTTTTGTTTTGTTTTGTTTTGTAGCTATTATAAAAAGCTTTGAGTTCTTGATTTGATTCTCTGTTTGGTTGCTGTTGGTGTATAAAAGCCTACTCAAAATTTTGAATTCAAAACCCCAGCCTCCTTCCCATGTCAAAGGCATAGTTAATGAAATTAAATTTTAAGATGAGAGCATTTTCATTGGATTTAGTTAACAGATTCTTTGTTTTCTTCCGTTTTTCTTAGCTTGCCTAATAGAACTACTTCAGGTAGCCAAAATTTTGTGAGGTCTATCTATACTAATGGTTTTTTGCAGGGGAGGAGTGAGTATGTAAATTGTAGCTATGACCAGATTAATTGTAGATATGCCTTCTTTTCACATTGACCTAATGTCTGTGTCTGAGTTCAGCAAGTGTAACAATGTTACTTGACTAATTAAACATTTGGTGAAGAAACAATTACTTCGGAAAGTGAAAAAAAATTTGAGTGTTACAGTCTCAAGGAAAAGCTGAATAATGCTTAAATATAGTTAAGTTATTGAGCCATTGAATGCAGTTATTAAGGAAAGAATAGAATTCAGCAAAAATTGTGAAATAAAAAGAACTTAGGTCAGTGAAAAAAAGGAAATAAAGCTTAATTTAGAGCAGCCTATAGTACATGGATCCTTTCTTTTCTCAACTTATTGCTTCCTCACCTTAATACACGTAACCATTTAAAATATCCTCATTATATGTCAGTCTTGAATTAAAGTCAATATAGGAACTACTAAATACACACAGCTCGAATGAATTTCTAATTTCTTAAAAGAGAAAAAGTTGCCTCATAGACTTTCCCTAAGTGCTCTCAGCAGAACTGGAAATCTGTAATAATCTTGACAAATGTCTTGTAACTAAAGACTAAAAGCATAGTCTATCAATGTTATATGACTAATCCTTAATTATACTAAATAGCTAGTGTTTAAGTGTTAAACATGTTGAAGCATTTTGGCATGTTAAAACTTAACAACTACTAATATTTAGGCCGGGTGTGGGTGTGGGGACTCATGCCTGGAAATCCCAGCACTTTGGGAGGCCAAGGCAGGCAGATCACTTGAAGTCAAGAATTCAAGACCAGCAGCCAGGCGCGGTGGCTCAAGCCTGTAATCCCAGCACTTTGGGAGGCCGAGACGGGCGGATCACAAGGTCAGGAGATCAAGACCATCCTGGCTAACACGGTGAAACCCCGTCTCTACTAAAAATACAAAAAATTAGCCAGGCGTGGTGGCGGCGCCTGTAGTCCCAGCTACTCGGGAGGCTGAGGCAGGAGAATGGCGTAAACCCAGGAGGCGGAGCTTGCAGTGAGCCGAGATCCGACCACTGCACTCCAGCCTGGGTGACAGAGCGAGACTCCGTCTCAAAAAAAAAAAAAAAAGAATTCAAGACCAGCCTGGCCAACATGGTGAAACTCCATCTCTACTAAAAATACAGAAAACTTCGCTAGGCATTGTGGTGCACACCTGTAATCCCAGCTTCTTGGGAGGCTGAGGCACAAGAATCTCTTAAAACTGGGAGGCAGAGGTTGCAGTGAGCTGAGATCACGCCACTGTACTCCAGCCTGGATGACAGAGCGAGACTCCATCACAAAAAAAAAAAAAAAAAATCTAATATTTAGATATCTAAGTAGTAAGTATTCAGAACCAATATTCTGCAGTCTTATCCACACAGATTTGAGATGCCACACAGTTATTTTATTTAGGTGTATTTTATTCTAAAGAGCATTTAAGGAGACAAAATTATTTCTTCTAATTCATAAGCAGCAAAAGTGACTTTCTGAAAATATGATAATTAAATGTGTTGCATCAAGAATTCTTTACTGTATTGGAAATACGATAAAAATAGGAGATACAATAAAATGGAGGTGTTAAGTGAATAGAATTCTAAAACTGAAAACTCTAGTCATTTGTTCATTAATATCTGGCATAATTATTATGTGTCATTGTCCTTACATTTTTATTATTTCCCCCTTGTTTTGGATAATTTTAGGAAATTCATACAAGTTTCAAGCTGGCAATAGAATGAATGCAATGCTATGGTTTAAGCATTTGAGTGCAGCCTGCCAAAGTAACAAACAACAGGTAAGCATTTCTCCTTAATTCTCAGAATAGTCCATAATTTGGGAATATATGTAAAAGAGTTCCAAGAGAAGTAAACAAACTAGTTCTGAGTTAACTAGGAGAATGGTGGTGGTTTTATTCTTGTTGACTACAGTTAATAAGACATGAAGGTCTACATTTTAGTGAGGAGCTAGACAATAATCATCAAACAAGTAACAAAATATCAAACAGTCAGAACTATATGAAGAAAACAAAATAGAAGTATGTGATGCAGAGCAATGGGAGTACAAACATAAAAATCTCCCCGAGGAGATGGTACTGACATGAACCACAAGAAGGAATGAGCTATAAGAAGAGGAGAGCAGAGAACTGTTTAAGGGAAGAGCAAGTGCAGAGAGCCTGAAACTGGAACAAGCTTAAGGTGTGTTCAAAGCAGAGAAAGGTAGCCAGTATGGTAGTCAAGAGTATAGTTCTCTAAAGGATAAAAATTAGATGGCATATTAAATTAATAAAAATTATTCAAATTCATCTTTATTTGATCTGTTGACAAATTGATGTGGGTTTCTGTGGTGGTAGTGAAACCAAAAACCATTTGGATTTTATTTGCTTTTATTTTACTGAAACAAAAATGGTCTAATTGAAAGGCTTTCAGCTGCAAAAGAGCAGGAATCCATTGTGTTGTTGTCCCCAAACCTTGTTGCAAAGTTAAAGTTGAACCACAGATTGGTAGAGCAGACATAAAAAACATAGCCGCATTTACAGAAATTTATGTAGACTTGTGGAACCAGTTGTTTGTTAAATATATTTGAAAATCATTGACTTAGCATATTGGTAATGCAGAAGTACGTAGTTAGCTTTATCAGTAGGTAATATTGAATATGATTCACTATATCAGCTTAGAAAGCTTACAGAAGTATTTTTCACCCTGTCATATCAAGATGTAAGTTATTACCCTTTCTTGATCGTTTAAACTAAGGCTCCACCATACAAAATGACCTACACGGGTCACACAAATAAAAAATGGTGGATTCAAACTTTCTTCATCCTTTAAGTCCATTCTTTTTGTTTGTTTTTTGACTTTTGGGTTCAGAGGGTACTTGTGCAAGTTTGTTACATGGGTATACTGCGTGTCACTGAGGTTTGGTGTATAAATGATCCCGTCACCCAGGTAGCGAGCAGGGTACCCACTGGTTTTTCAACCATCACCCCTCTCCCCCCCTCCCCACTCTGGTAATGCTCAGCATCGATTGTTCCCATCTTTGTGTCTAGGTGTATTCAGTGTTTAGCTCCCACTTATAAGTGAGAACATGCAGTATTTGGTTTTCTGTTCCTGCATTATTCCACTTAGTGGCCTCCAACTGCATTCATGTTGCTGCCAAGGACATGATTTCACTGTTTTTTAAAAATCACTGTGTAGTATTCCATAGCATATATGTACCACATTTTCTTTATCCAGTCCACTGTTGATGGGCACCTAAGTTGATTCCATGCCTTTACTATATAGTGTGTACTGCTGGGATGAACATACGTGTGTCTTTTTGGTAGAACAATTTATTTTCCTTTGAGTATATACTCAGTAATGGAATTGCTGGGTTGAATGGTAGTTGTTTTAAGATCTTTGAGAAATCTCCAAGCTGCTTTCCACGGTGGCTGAACTTACATTCCTACCAAGTGTATAAGCATTCCCTTTTCTCTGCAACCTTGCCAACATCTCTTATTTTTTGACTTAGCCATTCTGAGTGGTGTGAGATGGTATCTCATTGCAGTTTTAATTTGCATATCTCTGGCAATTAGTGATATTGGGCATTTTTCAAATGCTTGTTGGCCATATGTATTTCTTCTCTTGAGAAGTGTCTGTTCATGTCCTTTGCCCACTTTTTAATGGAGTTGTCTTTTGCCTGTAAATTTAAGTTCCTTATAGATTCTAGATATTAGACCTTTTTCAGATACATAGTTTGAAAATATTTTCTCCCCTTCTCTAGGAATGTTGGTTTATTCTGCTGATAGTTTCTTTTGCTGTGCAGAAGCTCGCTAATTAGGTCCAGTTTGTCAGGGTTTGTTTTTGTTGCAACTGCTTTTGGAGTCTTCATCATGAAATCTTTGCCAGGGCCTGCGTCCAGAATGGTATGTCCTAGGTTATCTTTCAGGGTTTTTATAGTTTTAGGTTTTGCATTTAAGTCTTTAATCCATTTTGAGTTGATTTTTATGTATAGTATAAAGAAGGGATCCAGTTTTAATCTTCTGTATATGGCTATCCAGTTATCCCAGCAGTATGTTGAATAGGGAGTCTTTTCACCATTGCTTGTTTTTGTCAGCTTTGTCAAAGATCAGATGGTGGTAGGTGTGAGGCATTATTTCTGGGCTCTCTATCCTGTTCCATTGGTTCCATCCTGTTCCATTGGTATCTGTTTTTGTACCAGTACCATGCTATTTTTTGGTTACTGTAGCCTTGTAGTATAGTTTGAAATCAGCTAGTGTAATGCCTCCAGCTTTGTTATTTTTACTTAGAATTGCTTTGGCTATTTGGGCCTTTTTTTCTTTTGTTTTTTTGTTGTTGTTGTTCCATATGAATTTTAGAATGTTTTTTTCTAATTCTTTGAAGAATGTCATTGGTTAGGAATAGCATTGAATCTGTAGATTGCTTTGGACAATATGGACATTTAACAGTATTGATTCTTCCAATCCATGAGCATGGAATACTTTTCCCTTTGTTTGTGTCATCTCTGATTACTTTGACCAATGTTTTGTAATTCTCATAGTAGAGATCTTTCACCTCCTTGATTAGCTGTATCCCTAGGTACTTTTTTCTTTTTGTGGCTATTGTAAATGGAATTGTGTTCTTGATTTGGCTCTCAGTTTGAATGTTACTGGTGTATAGAAATGCTCTTGATTTTTGTACATTGATTTTGTATCCTGAGAGTTTGCTGAAGTTGTTTATCAGATCTAGGAGCTTTGGGGCAGAGACTGTGGGGTTTTCTAGATATAACATCATATAGTCTGAAGAGAGATGGTTTGACTTCCTCTTTCTATTTGAATGCCTTTTATTTCTTTCTCTTGCCTGATTGCCCTGGCCAAGACTTCCAGTACTATGGTGAATAAGAGTGGTGAAAGTGGGCATTCTTGTTCCAGTTCTATAAGGGAATTCTTCCAGCTTTTGCCCGTTCAGAATGATGTTGCTGTGGGTTTGCCATAGATGACTCTTACTATTTTGAGAGATGTTCTTTCAGTGCCTAATTTGTTGAGGGCTTTTAACATGAAAAGGTGTTGAATTTTATCAGAAGCCTTTTTTGCATCTTTTGAGATGATCATATGGTTTTCTATTTTTAATTCTGTTTATGTGGTGAATCACATTTATTGATTTGCATCTGGGAACCAACCTTGCATCTCAGGAGTAAAGTCTACTTGATTGTGGTGAATTAACTTTCTGATATACTGCTGGATTCAGTTTGCTAATATTTTGTTGAGGATTTTTGTGTCTGTGTTCTTCAAGTATATTGACCTGTAGTTCTATTTTTTTTCATTGTGTCTCTGCTAGTTTTTGGTATCAGAATGATGTTGACTTCATGGAATGAGTTAGGGAGGAGTCTTTTCTTTCTGATTTTTCAGAATGTTTTCAGAAGGATTGGTACTAGCTCTTTTTTGTACATCTAGTAGAATTCAACTGTGAAATCTGTCTAGTCCAAGGCTTTTTGGGGTTTTATTACTGATTCAGTTTTGGAACTCATTATTGGTCTTTTTAGGGATTCAGTTTCTTCCTCATTCAGTCTTCAGAGGTTGTGTGTTTCCAGGAATTTATCCATTTCTTTTAGGTTTTCTAGTTTGTGTGCATGTAAGTGTTAGTCTCTGAGGATTTTTTGTATTTCTGTGGAGTCAGTTGTATGTCACCTTTGTAATTTCTGATTGTGATTATTTGGATCTTTTCTCTTGCTTTCTTTGTTAATCTTGCTACCAGTCTATCGATCTTGTTTTTTCTTTTAAAGAACCAACTTTTGGTTTCATTGCTCTTTCGTATGCATTTTTGCATCTCAATTTCATTCACTTCTGCTCTGATTTTGGTTATTTATTTTTTTCTGCTAGCTTTGGGGTTGATTTCCTTTTGTTTTTCTGGTTCCTCCAGTTGTGATGTTAGGTTGTTAATTTGAGCTCTTTCCAACTTCTTGACATAGGTATTAAGTCTGGTATGTTGTGTCTCTGTTTTCCTTAGTTTTAAATCGTTTTTTGATTTCTCTCATAATTTCATTCTTTACTCAAAAGTCATTTGGAAGAAAGTTAAGTACCATATAATTCTATGGTTTTGAGAAACCTTCTTGGTATTGATTTGTAGTTTTATTGTACTGTAGTGTGAGGGTATGGTTGGTATTATTTCGATTTTTTTTACTATGTTGGCACTTGTTTTATGGCTAAGCATGTGATTGATCTTAGAGAATGTGTCTTGTGCCAATGAGAAGAATGTATATTCTTGTGTTGTTGAATGAAGTATTCTATAGATGTCTATTGGGTCTAGTTTGTTAAATGTTGAGCTTAAGTCCAGAACATTTTTGTTAGTTTTCTGCCTGGGTGATCTGCCTGACACTATCAGTGGGGTGTTGAAGTCTTCCATTGTGTAGTTATCTAAGTCTCTTTGTAGGTCTCTAAGAACTTGTTTTCTAAATCTAGATGCTCCAATGTTGGGTGCATATATCTTTAGCATAGTTTAGTCTTCTGGATGAATTGAACCCTTCATCATTATGTAATGCCCTTCTTTGTCCTTTTTGACCATTGTTAGTTTATAGTCTGTTTTATGTAATATAAGACTAGCAACCTTTGTTCTTTTTTGTTTTCCATTTGCTTGATAAGTCTTTCTCCATACCTTTATTTTGAGCCTATGTGTGTTGTTATATGTGAGATGGTTCTCTTGAAGAAAACAGACAGTTGGGTCTTGCTTCTTTGTCCAGCTTGCCACTTTGCCCTTTTAGCCCATTTACATTCAAGGTTACTATTCATGTGTGAGGATTTAATCCTGTCATCATGTAGTTAGCTGCTTGTTATGTAGACTTCATTGTATAGTTGCTTTATAGTGTCAGTGGACTATATGCTTAAGTGTGTTTTTGTGGTGGCAGTTATTTTTCTTTCATTTCCACAAGTAGCACTCCTTAAAGGACCTCTTGTAAAGCAAGTGTGATGATAGTGAATTCCTTAGTCTTTGCTTGTCTGAAAAGGATTTTCTATCTCCTTCATGTATGAAGCTTAGTTTGGTGGGACATGAAATTTTTGGTTGGAATTTCTTTTCTTTAAGGATGCTAAAAATAGGCCCCCAGCCTCTTCTGGCTTGTAAGGTTTCTACTGAAAGGTCCACTGTTAGCCTGATGCAGTTCCCTTTACTGCCCCTTTTCTCAAGCTCCATTTAAGATTTTTTTCTTTTGCATTGACCTTGGCGAATCTGATGATTAAGTGTTTTAGGGATGGTCATCTTGTATAGTATCTTGTGGGGAGTCTGTGAATTTCTTGAGTTTGCACATCAACTTCTGTAGCAAGATTGGGATAGATTTTGTGGACTGTTTCCTCAAATACGTTTCAGGTTGCTTACTGTCTCTCCTTTTCTTGCAGTAACACCAGTGAGTCATAGGTTTAGTCTCTTTACATAATCTCCTATTTATCAAAGATTTTGCTCATTTTTAAAATTTTTTTCTTTATTGTGGTCTCTGTTAATTTGAAGGAGTACTTTTCGAATTCTGAGATTCTTTCCTTGGTTTGGTCTATTCTGTTGTTAATGCTTCCAGTTGTATTATGAAATTCCTAGGCTGGGCGCAGTGGCTCTCGCCTGTAATCCTAGCACTTTGGGAGGCTGAGGCAGGCAGATCACTTGAGGTCAGGAGTTCGGGACCAGCCTGGCCAATATGGTGAAACCCCGTCTCTACTAAAAATAAAAAAATTAGCCGGGCGTGTTGGTGCACACCTCTAGTCCCAGCCACTACTGTAGTCCCAGCCACCAGGGAGGCTGAGACAGGAGAATCGCTTGAACCTGGGAGGCAGAGGTTGCAATGAGCCGAGATCATGCCACTGCACTCCAACTGGGGCAACAGAGCAAGACTCCATCTCAAAAAAAAAAAAAAAAATTTATTGCTATAATCTAATTTTTAAAAGGAGAAAAAAAAGCATGTTCAGTGAACATTTTCTACTTAGAAAAATTTTTG
>NW_012119487.1:9471447-9524234 GCF_000951035.1 Colobus angolensis palliatus
AAAAAAAAAAAAGGAAAGAAAAGAAAAAGAAAGAAATTCCTAGAGTGAATTTTTTAATTCCAGCAGTTCAGTTTGGTTCTTTCTTAAAACGGCTGTGTTGTCTTTCAACTCTTGGATTGTTTTACTGTTTTCCTTAAATTGGGTTTTACTTGCTCCTGTATCTCACTGAGTTTCCTTGCTATTCAGATTCTAAATCCTATGTCTGTCATTTCAGTCATTTCAATCTGGTTAAGAACCATTGCTGGGAAGCTATTGTAGTTGTCTGAAGGTAAGAAGACACTGTGGTTTTTAGAGTTGCTAGAGTTCTTGCATTGGTTCTTTCTCATCTGTGAGAGCTGATGTTCCTTTATCCTTTGAAGTTGCTGACTTTTGGGTGGTGGTATTTGTTTTTATGTTCTTTATTTCCCTTCAGGGTTCGACTGTGGTCTAAGTTGGGTATAGTCAATTGGCTTCATTTCTGGATGCCTTCAGAGAGCCAAGGTTCAGCTTGGCACTCCTGGGCTGTGTGCTGTAACTCCCAAGGGGCTGGGACCAGGCCCCTGGCTTTTTCCTCTGGCCTCTTGAGGTCAACCACCAGCTGCACTGGGTGGACCAAGGTGCTCCCAGGCTACTGGCAAAACCTCTCCATCAGGGGTTACTGGCAAAAGCACTTCCTCAGGGGTCACTGGTGAAAGTGTTCTGGTAGGTTAGTGGGGGCCACTGGTAAAAGCACTATGGCGACAGTCGCCCGCAAAAGCATTCCAACAGAATAGTGGAAGCTACACTGTGTGCCTGCTCTCATGGGAGTGGCCAAACAGGGACCTTGGAAGGGGCCAGCAGACAACGGGACATGCAGCTCAGACTCACCATAGTCTCATGGGAAAGACAGCCCTGCTCTCTCCAAATATGACAGTTAACAAAGGTCAGAGCTACCTGGAGGAATATGAAGGGCCTTGGTGGGTGGGCACCTATGGCCATGTTCCTTTGCAGCTTTCCCCACACCATACCCCCTGGGCTCCGTGTAGACCTAAAGCTCTGTCTCTGCCAGCTCTCCAGGCAGTTCTTCCTGGCAACTCAAATATCCAGGAGGATCATGGGATCTCCTGCCACTAGGATCCCAGCAGTTTGTAGTGAGAGTGGGCCATTCCATCTACTCACCCCTTCCTTAGGAGCTATTCAGGAGTGAGTCCCAGCACTCCATAACCCTGTGCAGAGTTCCTAGCTTCTTTGCTTTTCAACCCTGGTTCTGCATCATCTCTCCACCCACTCTCAGTGCATCCTCTCAGAAGATAGGCTTGGAGTATGCTGGTCTACTAGATACTCAGATCTCTCTTGGTGGGAGAAGCTCTTCCCGGCTATGTCTAGTTGGCCCCATCTTGTCCCGATCCCAAGGCTGTTTTTTTAAATATTGTTGTAATGGGCTTTGTTCTCTCATAATTTTTATTGTTTCAAATATATATGAAACACTAATAGCGGTATTTGGTACCATTTTTAGCAACCTCCATAAAGAACATGAAATGCCGTAGAGCAAAAATTATTTTTTTGCCTTGTCAAGTTAGTGTCTGGGGCAGATTGAAAGAAACAGATCTGGCTTTGTCTAAACTAAGCCTTTCAGGATTCACTTCATTTCTATACATTTTCTATAAATGTAATTTAGGGTATTAAGACTCTCTCTTTTTTTTAATCTCAGATTCCAAGATGAATCTAGATAATATATACATATACCAGCTTAAAGGTTCAATTTCTTTTACTGTATTAGTGAGTATTTCTGTGGAACAAGTCAACCAGATGTGTATAAATATTTGTTTCTATACTTAAAAGAATTAGAACAGTGGCAAATTTATAAGTAGAACCTGTGAAAGTTTTAGTAGAAAACTCTGACTCAAATGCAAAATACCTTAAACCACATTCAGGCAACTTAAAAAGAAATGAAACTTTTACTTTACTTAAATACGAGTTTTTTGTTTTTTGTTTTTTGTTTTTGAGACAGAGTTTCACTCTTGTTGCACAGCCTAGAGTACAATGATGTGATCTTGGTTCACTGCAACATCTGCCTCCCAGGTTCAAGCCGTTCTCCTGCCTCAGACTCCTGAGTAGCTGGGATTACAGGCACTCGTCACACGCCCAGCTAATTTTTGTATTTTCAGTAGAGATGGGGTTTCACCATGTTGGCCAGGCTGGTCTTGAACTCCTGACCTCAAGTGATCCACCTGCCTCGGCCTCCCAAAGTGCTGGGATTACAGGCGTGAGCCACCGTGCCTGGCCAAATGAGTTTTTTATAATCAGGCCTGAAAATGTATACTTTAAGCACTTGAGCATTTGTGTTGTATTTGATTTGTAACTCAGTTATGATTATATTGTCCAACATAATTTTTTATTCAGAAGCTGCCACTTGTAAGATATTAACGTTTTTGCGTGTAATAGGTTTCAGAGAGAGGTTGCTAAAGTGTGAGAGCTGTTCAGCTGTCTTAAGGACAGAAAAGACTACTGACATATGAATACCTCTACCAGTACAACTTTGGAAAACTGGTTTTGAGGATTTGTTTTAACTAGTGAAACTCTAATAAGGAATTTTGCTTTTCTCTACTTACTTTCATCATGATTTTACAAATAAATTCTTAGTAATGTTTGTTATAAAATTATTTTTGCTGATTTTAAAAACGTGCGCCTAGGAATTTTTGTAATATATAATGAGAAAATAAATAATGACAAGTGTATCTGGAATCTCACCCTACCAGAGTCATAGTCTTGCTCTATTCATTTATTCCTTCAGTAAACGTATACTGAGCCCCCTGTGTTAGACTAGAAAGATACTGTCTCTGCCCCTTCTCCTGTATAGATGTCATCTTACTAGAAAGAGTATTAACTCATTTCAGTGATTTTCTCTTGAAAATGTTCTAGCATGTTAATTATTCATAAACTATTGAAGCTCCTTATATCAAGTTCCTTTTAAAAGATACTTAAGTGGAAAGATTTGGGCTTGCCTAAGTAACAAGGAAAGATAAGAAATACTCCTTTGAAAAACAACTTTTAAACTCAGTTTTTAATGCTTATATTTTTTAGGTTCCTACAAACTTGATGACTTTTGAGTAGAAGCCTGAGGAAAAAAAAGAGAGGTGAACTATTGCTTCTATGTGAGCATGGGGACCTGATAAAAGAGCGCCAGCTATAAACCATCCTGTGCCAGGAAGAGCCCAGCGGCTCTGTCTCAGTCTTTGGAATTCTGAACCAAAAAAGCACTAATTTCAGGGAATGAATTGAGATATTCCCAGAGAACAAATTGGAGTTGCAGAACAAACTGCCATGAACCATGCTTCTTATCTCAGAACTGACCTGTGGAAACCACTGCCTTAAAAGAATGAAAGGAAAACCAACATGAAACACCAAATAGTGTGTGTGAATCTTCTGGCGGTGCTGTGCTTGGAATAGATCGTAGCTAATTTGCATTTCTTTTAACTTTGTAATAATTTTAGAGGGGGGAATTGCCTTTTTTAGATATGCTTTAAAAAGGAAAAAACATATTCTTGCGGATTCCATCAGGAGCTGGTTTTGAACCGAGGTGAAGAGACTTAGCAGGGATTGTACCAGCAGCCCACCTGCAAGGTTTGTTCTCCCTCTAGTAGTCTGCAGCCTCACTGGCTTTCTCACAGCGAGAGTGTAGGAATGAGAAGTGTTAGTCATGTGAGTTGTTGGGTTTGTTTGGGATTGGGTGGGGGTGTTTGTTTTGTTTTGGATGAGGGGAGAATTTTTTAAACACTAAACTTCTGAAATGTAGTACTGTAAGGGGAACATTATTTCCTGCAGGAGGTACAAAGGCTGAGTGTTCATTTGCCAGACACTTTTTTTTAAGTAGGTTTCAGAAAACATGGTTGTTTCTAACTAGGGTTAAAATTTAGCTTTCTATATGAATTCATTGTTGGACCACAGATCTGCTTAAGTAAAGAACTGTAATCCCAACCTAAACTTTTCTGAGATTTTACAATAATTAGATATTTTCCCAAGTTAATTGGATTTTCCCTTCTCCCAGTCACAGGTGGTTTTTATCATCAAGACACATTGATATTTTGTCAGGATATTTTCTTTACAGTGTTTAATGTGCATAATGCCAGAGTTATTTTTTTATTATTCATTTTCTTTCTTTTTGTTCAATATGAGATTCAGGATCTAAAAGGTAACACATATAGATGTACGTATGTATTTTGTTATAAGACATACAGAATAATTTTAAGAGGGATAAAGATGAAAATGTCAGATTCTGGAAATTTTGAGTATCTAAACTTTATACTTCTTGTGTGATTTACCATAAACATACCAAAACATTTTTCTGAAAATTTACTGTAGGTCTCTGACTTGAAACCACATTTTGTCAGTAGTTGACCAAGCAGTTTTGTGAGAACTCTTCTATGCAATAGTGCATTTAATTTCTAAAGTAAATGTTGAATTATTTAAAAAAAAAGTTTGAAGGTGAGATGCCTTAGAATTTTAACGAAAAATGACACTCAAACAAAGGCTATGTGTCGAATGTTATAAACTCTTGAGACATAATAAATTCTAGCAGTGGCCCAGAGTAGGGTAATGCTTTGTGACCGATATCTACTAATAGACTTCTGTTACTTTGGGCTTCACATAAAATTTCTCACATTCGTATTCTAAGAGAATTTTATACTTTTTTATTATAAGTATTTTGCCCTTGATTCCATGAAACTTCAATCGAAAATATTGCTTATACAATAATTAACTTAAAATCCATCCAAAGGAAAAAAGAGGAGCTTTTTTTGAGTGTTAAGTTTTTTAATTTAGTTTTATGTTTGGAAAAGATGTTAAGAGTTCAAATATGCTTCTTGAATAGCAGAAATACCATTATTTCTGGGGGTTAGTGACATAGGCTGGAGAAGGCAAAAGTTTCCTGTGCTGAATGATTTTTCAATTAATGCTGTAAGCTTAACCCATGTTGGGTAATAGAAAGGCACCACCTGCTTAGCCAGCAGTATTACTACGTAGACCTTGCACATCTTACTTTTGTTTTGCATTTTTTAAAATTTCTTAATTTGTTTATTTCTCTTCAGAAATAGTGTTTTTAACAGTGTATGTGCTTTTTTAAAAAGTATTGTGAATGAGAACCCTGTGGATTTTTTTTTTTTTATTTCATTTGTTTGTCATAAATAAGCTAACGTAGACATGTTGTAGGTTAACCATATCTGGGGAAATATGCAGCTGGAAGTCAGAGCCTGACATCACATAGTTTTGCCAAAGGGAGAGAGCTAAGCTGGAAGATGTGTTTGATATTTTCAGTTCTAAACATTAATGGATGCTTGCTTTGAATAAGATAGTGTTCAAATTTGGTTAATAGTTTGTAGATAGACTTGTGGCCTCGGACTGACTAAATTTCTTAACAGTGCAGAAGTCGTTGTTTTTCTGTCTTTAAAATTTATTCATTCAAAAAATTAGTCATTGCTTTTTAAGATTATTTTAGCGTTTGAAGTAAATTGAAAACAGAAAAGTGAGTTAAAATAGTGTAGGTGAATTTTTTTATCTATAATTCACCAAATAATAACTGATAATAATTCAAAGAAAATATGTTACCAAAATATATGAAATATTTAGATAGTTTATTCATGGGAAGATGAATCTTCTTATTAAGCCTACCCTCAATTGTAAATAAGTGACTCAAAAGCTCAAAATGTTCATCAGCATTAAGATCATTTGTTTCGCCCTTAGCCAAGAAGAACTCATTAGAAATTCAGTTATAATTTAAATTTAAGCCTGTTTGTGATAAGCATAATGATTGGCATGTTATACAGCCTGTTGAAAATAACTACAGAATGACCTTCCAGAGCACTGTTTTTGGCCTCGTGCCCCCTCTGTTCAGGCTCTGCTTGTTTTTCAGAATATGAATTTTACCTCCAGACAGTAAGAATTGAACAAGAACTGATCAAACACACCTTCCTATTTTGTTTTCTTCACTATGTAAATATTATTTGGGTAAACATTACAAAAAGGGATCCAAACAATTTGAGTTTCAGTATTTTTTTCTCTCTGGGCATGTGCTTCAATTTCAAATATTTTTTCTGTGTGGAAAATGCCATGTAACTATTGCACTACCTTCTATGTGGACTGTGTTGGTATTGGTTCTTAATGTATATCAAAAGTCAGGGTGTTTATAACTGCAAAGTTTGTGTAAGTGGCTTTATTCCTCTTCTAGAAGATTTATGAGGAGCCTAGGAAGCACTATTGGTACAGGAGGAAAAAAGAATGGAAAACATGTTTACAGACTCCTTATGAGCTTAAACTGGGGCCCTCAAAGAGCAGCCTGTTGATCTTTTGGCCAAATGACTTGAGCATAAGTCTTTTATTTCTTTTTGAAGTTAAATTGTAAGCTGTATATCTTTACTACTGAAAACAAAACTATAGGGCATCATACTAATCGAAAATCAGTAGTAACAGGTTTAATCCATTGGCTTTTTAAGTGAATAGATCTAGTATTGATTTCCTTCCTGTTTTTTTGAGGCACATTCCTTTCCTTTACAACCAGTTTTTAAACCACCACGTAATCATCTTCTGCAAACAAGGGGTACCAGTGTTGCCTAACAGAAGATAATCTTTAATGAAGTAAATCCTCTGCTTCAAAGGCTTTTGAAATAATTGGATCCCTTTTTGAAAATGAAGATGAGTTTGACTGTGTCCAGGTGGAATAATAATACTGCTATTACATGAGATGATACAAAGCAAGTGATGAGGTTGGTCTGACTTCTTTAGTGACCTTTTAGGGTTTGCTTTTATTTTCTCTCTTTTGTATTATTTCTTTCAAACATAGTAAATACATGATTTTGCAGCCAGAGTGGTATTCTGTTTTTTCTAAGCTTTGACCTACAAATATCGCTATTCAATTGCGTTGATGATGAATTACTTTCCATGTGAACCTTTTCAAAATGATTTAAGTACCTTTGATTTTGCTACCCTAAAAATGGCTTGTGTCTAAAATGACATTTTTTTCCCCCAATTTGGAGGGTTCTAATGAAAGAGTTCCAGGCATAAAAACTCTTTTGCGTATTGAAAGCAATTTGATTACACCTATGTCTCAAGTTGTAGTGGGGAGAAAATTAGGTCAGTGCCTTATTATTTGAAGAGCAATTTTAGGGCATCAAGTATGACAATAATCACGTGCCCTCTTGCTCCTCTTATTTCAGGAGTGTGTGCTATCCCTCTCTCCACCAGCTTAATCTTTCTCACCCCAAGTCTAACAAAGTCTTTACAGAAACCTCTGTAGGTAATTGTTTCAGTCCTCCTTGGTTTTTGAGTCTTTTTAAACAAGCTCCCACCCTGCTTCTATCCTTTTAGAGTAGGAGGTTAAAAATAAACCCACCCCAGTCAACCTTCAGATAAGCACTCTAAAAAACGAATTTGAAGAGCACTCTTCAGGCAAGTTCAGTTTTATTTTGTTTTTGATGTTTTGAGCATACATTTAATTGTAAGGCCTTTTGGAAAAGCCCTAAAAGAATAAGATACAACCAGAAATACTTGAGTTTTGTTAAATGTACTGAAATCTTGTAATGAAAATCCCTTTGACCAGAAATGAGATTTATTTCCATTTATTTTTACATTTAGGTAACACTCAAAACAAACAGGTAGTCACTTAACCTGCCAGTTACTATTTTCTTGCAAATATGCAAGAAAGTAAAAATATCTCTTATATAAATTAAAGGAAAGTTTAAGAGATTAAGCTAGTTTTCTCAGTGAAAGCAAAGCTTGGAAATATTCTGCTTCTCTCAGATTATTGGGAGACCTGGAGCTACTGGATGTTAACCTGAGTCAAGATGTTCTTTTCACATTTTTTTAAAGGGCTAGTATGTTCTACAGTAGGCAAGTAGTCATTCAAGCCAAGTGAAAGAGTTAACTGGTCCTTGAGGATTGTTAGCAGAATTTAAATTTTGACCCTGGCCATTTGTACTACAGAAGTGATGGTGGGATTAAAAGAATACATAATTACAGTGTTTTGGGATTGGGCTCTTTTTTTTCTTAATAGAAAAGCAGAAACTTCATAAATATTAGCCATGCTTTAGATACCAGATAACAAATATTGTTTCCCCTGAAGATATGACCTACTAGAACTACTCACATATATATAGTCCAGTCATTACTGACTTAATAGTTATGGTGAAACAGCTGATATAATAAGTCAACAGACTCTCAAGAGTTTCTGTACCTTGATTATTGACAAATTCATTGTTTTACATCCTACTGAAGTACATGTGTGTGGGGAAGGGGTGGGGAACTGGTTCACAATATAATCTAAAGGAGATCAAACATCTGTAGGGACAGGTACCCAGTGATAATAATATATCAGAAAACACAAGCCATTTTTATTCTTTATCCCAATTAACTTGAGGTACTCTAATGATGAAGCACTCGATTGCACTATGACCTCCTTGAGTGATGTGCAGCTTGGTTCCTCTCTCACTTTTTGTTTCTTTTTAATATGCAAATGTGAGTGTGCGATCTTCAGTGTGTCTGCATAAGCTAACTTAAAATGAATTTAAGTACAGTTTTCTGAAATATTTCTATTGAAATAAAATTACTTAAAATTATAGATAGAGGATGTGTTTGTTACTGTATTTGCATTTTTATCATTAACTTTTAAGGTGTAAATTAAACTTTAAGTTGATTTTTTCCCCTTTCTAAGGTAGTCAGCAAGGCTATTGTTGGTACAGGGAAAGTTCTGAAAAAACTTTAGTCACTCTTCTCTAGCCCAAGACAAGAATGTGCCACCTCGCATGTGGACAAATGGGGTTGTGGGAAATAGAGAGTAAAGACAGAACATTTCCAACTATATCTCCCACTCTGAGTATGTGATACGATAGGAGCAGTCCCCAAAGAGGCTCTCTTTGCTAATACATAACATTTTTTTTCTTTTTACCATTTCTGAAAACAATCCATCTTCCAACCCATGGAGCTTTAAATTGGAAGAGGTACAGAAACACCTGTGTGGAGTCTTCTGTAGGCTTTTGGCTAGGTATTAGTTATGCTTGAGGATTCCACTTTAGCATAGCCACTGCATGGTTTAGGAACCCCCATCCAAGACAAGCCCAATATTTTGGCAAACCATAATTCAGTTTTCAGCAGTTTTCTCACCTCCATAGTGCCCTTTGAAAATTCTCACTGTCCCTTTGCTTGTACCAAAAGAGGAGAATGACATTTCTTTGATGGGGCCAGCCTGTTATTACCTCATCTAGTACCACCTTTGTCATGCGCCAGTTTCCCATATATGCAGAATTTCCTAGGTCCCCTTTCCTATTTCAATAGTTGTTTGCCCCAACCAATACCATATTGTCTTCATTACTATGTAGCTGTATAAGTTGGTATCTAGTGTAAGCTAATTGTATGTTCTTCAAAATTACCTTAGCTCTTCTTGACTTTGTCTTTGCTATAAATTCTGGGATCAGTTTGTTATGTTCCATGAAAACACTGTTGTTATTTTTATTGGAATTACTTTGGATTTATAGGTTAATTCGAGAATTAACAGTTTTGAAAAATTTACTCCTTTCATCTGTAAACGTGTCTCTCCATTTATTTAGGGCTTTTAACGTCCTTCAGTAATGTTTTACAGTTTTCTCCCGAGTAGTCTCTTAACATTTTTTATTAGTTTATGTCTAAGTAAGTTAGTTTTTCTTTCTATTATGAATATGACTTTTTTGTTACATTTCCTCATTGATTATTGTGTATAGGAATGCCATTGGTCTTTATGTTGATCCTTACATCTAGCAACCTTATTGAACTCCCTTACCTAGTTATAATGGTTTGTCCAGAGATCTGTTGGAATTATATTAGCGGCAAATAAGAATAGTTGTGTCTTCCTTTCCAATATTTGTACCTTTTTTTTCTTGTTTTACCCTTCTTTGGCTAGGACTCTAGTACAATATTGGATTAGAAGCAGTGGTAGAATGCCAAAGAACTTAATTACCCAGTCTCCTCAGAAAATCTCAGAATATAACACAGCCCTAGAATGAACCCCAAGTATGTTATAGGGTAGCCCAAGTATAATCATTATTGTATTTTTAGGCCAACCAATCATCCACTTAAATTTCTCCTTTTTCTTGTAAAGTATGTTTATAGTCTTAGGCAGAAAATAAGTGGCATTTGTTCTCAGCCATCACTTATCAGTCAAAACTAAATAAAATAGTGGGTCACAGGGATATTGCAAAATTTAGAGTATCTGCGTGTAATTAATTTTCTTACTCTATGTAACTGATTCTTAACTGGAAGTGATTTTGTCCCCCAGGAGATACTTGTCAGTGTCGACAGACATTTTGGTTGTCACAACTGGGAGCGAGGGTTCTCCTGGCATCTAGTAGGTAGAGAGGTAAGGGATGCTGCTAAGCATCCTGTGGTGTACAGGCTACCCCGACAATGATTATCTGTTCCAAATGTCAGTAATGCCAGGGCTGTGAAATCCTGCTTTATGTGAGTGACTTACTGTATCTCATAAGTTGAATATATTGAACTTGGTTGTAGGAAAGAATTCAGTTTACAATTGGCGAGGGACTTCAACTTTTCCCTGGAAGTTAACCTTTCTTACAGAAGTTTAACCTACTGGCCAGAGGAGATAAATTAATAGAATGGGAATATATTCATGGCCTGGACCATAATGTGTTACTCTTCAAGTATTTGTTGAGTTAAAAGCTACATGTTTCAACCTGAAGTAGATTTGTGGGGACATTCTAAATGAGTGCAGACCTGCAGATACATTTGTCTACCTCTGTATGGTTATTCCAAGTCTGAAAAGATAACCCCAATAGCAGTAGGACAAAATAGGTTATCAATATGTCAGGCTGGATTATTTATTTGACTAATCTGAGCTTTAATTAAACCAGAAGGTATTTACTTTTTGTTCTTAGAATAGTGTTATATCCACATTTACAAAAAGTTCAGTTACAGAATAACTATAGAGTAAATAATGCATGTCTCACCTATCAAATTCCCATCTCCAAATTTAATAAAAACATCTGTCTTTGACTCAATTCCTGTAATCCTAGCCTAGTTTCTTTCAGTCTCAGGCTCTGAAGATTGATTTTTCACCTCCCTCAAACCCTTGCCCAGTCTAAGACCCTTAACATATACTCTAGTGCTGTCAGAGCTAAAAGCATAAAAATAATAGTCCTTACTACACATAGACTTGTGATGCAGTGGTTACATTATTTTTTATTTGGTCGAATTAGCTGTAAAAATGATTATAAGAGAGTACTTAGAACAAACATATGCCAACAAATTGAATAACCTCAAAAATGGACAAATTTCCAGAAACTCAAAACCTACCAAGATAAAATCACAAAGAACATCTGAAGAGACCTATAACTAGTGAGAAGCTTATAGATCAGTAATCAGAAACCTCCCAAAAAAGAAAGACCGTGAACCTGATGGCTTCACGGTGAATGATAAAACATTTGAAGACAAATTAGTACCAGTCCTTCCAAAATTTTTCCAAAAAATTAAAGCTGAGGGAACACTTCCTAATTTATTCTATGAGGCTAGCATTATCCTGATACCAAAGTCAGACACAGACACTATAAGAAAACCACAGACCAATATCTATTATGAGCAATTTATGCAGAAATACTTAACAAAACACTACAGTTTTACTTTCAGCAGCATATTACAAGGATTATATAACATGACTGAGTGGGATCTATTCCTGAAATGCAAGGATGGTTCAACATGAAAATCAATGTAATAACACCATATTAACAGAATGAAGGAAAAAAATCTCAGTGGATGCAGAAAAAGCATTTGACAAAATTCAACACCCTTTCATGATTAAAAAAATAATAACAACAAACTAATAGATTCTGCCTCAACATAATAAAAGCCATATATGGAAAACCCACAGCAAATACACTGAATGGTGAAAGACTGAAAGCTTTTCCTCTGAGATCAGAATGTACACTTTCACCACTTCTATTGAACATAGTACTGGAAGTTCTACCCAGAATTGGAAAGGGAAAGATAAAATTATCTCTGTTCACAGATGATATGATTGTATATGTAGAAAACCCTAAAAATTACACATACACACTATTAGAACAAATAAATGAACCCAGCAAAGTAGCAAGATACAAAGTCAACACAAAAGTCAGTCATATTTCTATATGCTAACAATGAGCTATCTGAAAATTACAAAATTCCGTTTACTAAACCATCAAAAAGAATAAGATAGAAACTAACTTAACCAAAGAGGTAAAATATTTGTGCAATGAAAACTGTAAAACATTGCCAAAAAAAATTAAAGGCACATAAATGGAAACATATCCCCTGCTCCTGGATTGAAAGACAATATTGTTAAGATGTTAGTACTACCCAAATCAATATATAGATTCACTGCAATCCCTATTGTAGTGTTTTTTACAGAAATAGAAAAATAGAAAACCCCATTCTAAAATTCATATGGAATCTCAAGGAACCCCTAATAACCAAAACATCTTAAAAAAGAACAAAGCTGGAAGACTTATTTTCTGATTTCAAAACTTACTACAAAGCTACAGTAATCAAAGTACTGTGGTACTAGCGTAAAAACATAAACCTATGGGATAGAGTAGAGAGCCCAGAAAATAAACCCTCGCATATATGGTCAAATGATTTTTGACAGGGTGCCAAGACACCCATAAGGAAAGGAGTCTTTTCAAATGGCGCTGGGGAACTGTATATCCACATGCAAAAGAATGACGTTGGATGCTTACCTAACACTGTATACAAAAATTAACTCAAAATGAATCAAAGACCTTAATGTAAGACCTAAGTCTGTAAGTCTTACTGAAGATGACATAGGGCAAAAGCTTCACATCATTGAAATTGGCAGTGACTTTATAGATATGACACTAAAGGCACAGGCAACAAATTGGACTTAATGAAAATTGAAGATGTGTGTCATGGACAATATAAACAGTAAGAAAGCCACCCACAGAACGGGAGAAGGCTTATGCAAATCATCTAGCTGATAAGGGATTAATATGCAGAATGTATAGAGAACTGAAACTCAGCAACCGAAATAATTCAGAAATGGGCAGAGAACTTGAATACACATTTCTCTGAAGAAGACTGCCAATAAATACATTTTTTAAAATGCTTAGTATCAGTAATAATCAGGGGTATGCAAATCAAGGGTACAGTGAGATACCACATCCCACCCATTGGGATGGCTACTATCAAAAAATAAGTAAACAAGTATTTGGTGAGGATGTGGAGAAATTTAAAGACCTGATTGGATTGTTAAAGGTAAAGCTACAAAGACAGTAAAACGAAATCTCTGTGAACTTGGATGGGAAAGAACTTAAATCCCTCAAAGCCCTTCCATAAATACAAAAAACAGGGTTTCTGTTCAATTGACAACACAAAGTTAACAGACTGGTGAAAATTTGGAAGAAAACTTTTTAATGTCAAGAAGATACAGGACATTTTTGCAAAATAAAATGAGAAAACTGGGCTAACGGATATGAATAGACTATAAAGGGAAGTCTAAATCATGAAAAAAATGCTCAACCTCACTAGTAGAGAAGTGCAAGGTGAGAGCTGTCATGTTATATATGTTCTATCAAATTGGTGAAAAATAGCCAGATAATACCTGTTATGGTTTGGGGAAAACTGGAATCCTCAGTGCACTCAGGTGAGGGTATAAACTGGTGAGGCCATGCCAAAGAACATCTGGGCAGTATTAGGGAAATAGTGTATGTGTATAGAGCGCAGGAATAAGGATTCTGATGCCAGAATTCAACTGCCTGGCTCTGTCACTTAACTAGCAGCAGGACCTGGAGCAGGTGACTTTGTCTCTCGATTTCCTCATCAGTAAAATGCGCACAGTGTCAGAACCCATGTCACAGAGTTGTAAGGCTAAACTTAGCTGATAAATCTCAAGCGCTAGAGCAGGGCTAGTGCATAGGAAACACTTGGTCACTGGGGGGAGAGTTAGTGTCATTGTTACGCTGTGACCTGCTAGCTGCTCTTGGAATCAGGCACTGGAAGTGAGATTAGGAATAAAGGAGACATTCTACGTGGAACAGTTACAAAACAGTTATAAAACTAGTCACAAGAGTCAGGTCTTTGCAGTTACCTATGAATTAAGTCACAGTGAACTAAGGAGTATCTTCACCTGTATATCGAATATAGAAATAAACGAGGCATATTCCTTATGAACAAATTAGCAAGGAGAGAAAAACATAAAGAAAAGCTACCTATAAAACAGTTCCCGTGGTCAGGCATGGTGTCTCACGCCTGTAATCCCAGCATTTTGGGAGGCCGAGGTGGGCAGATCACCTGAGGTTGGGAGTTCAAGACCAGCCTTTCCAACATGGTGAAACCCCATCTCTACTAAAAATACAAAAGTTAACCGGGTGTAGTGGCAGGCACCTGTAATCCCAGCTACTCGGAAGGCTGAAGCAGGAGAATCGCTTGAACCCGGGAGGCGGAGGTTGCAGTGAGTCAAGATGGCACCACTGCACTCTAGCCTGGGTGACAGAGTGAGTCTAAAAAATAAAAAATAAATACATAAAAATTCCCATTTATTGTTTGGGATTTTTTGGGGGGGTGACAGGGAGCGGGGGCAGTTGTTTGGGTTTTTGTTTTGAGACAGAGTCTCGCTCTGTCACCCAGGCTGCACTGCAGTGGCGCTATCTTGGCTCAGTGAAACCTTCATCTCCTGGGTTCAAGCGATTCTCATGCCTCGGCCTCCTGAGTAGCTGGGATTACAGGTGCACACTACCATGCCCACCTAATTTTTGCATTTTTAGTAGAGACAGGGTTTCACCATGTTGGCCAGACTGGTCTCAAACTCCTGGCCTCAAGTGATCCGCCCACCTCGACATCCCAAAGTGTTGGAGTACAAGCATGAGCCACCGCGCCGGCCTTATTTTGTTTTGTTTTGTTTTGTTTTTATAGAGACAAGGAGTTGCCATGTTGCCCCGATTGATCTTGGCCTCAAGTGATCCTCCCGCCTTGGCTTTCCAAAGTGCCAGGATTACACGCGTGAGCCACTGCACCCAGCCTATTGTTGATTATTAAGAGGAGTATTTCAGCCACGTGGGTTAGATCGCTGGAGGGCCTTGTATAAAATGCAGACTTCTGAATGCCACCCTACCAGCCAAATCAGAATCTGAGGCCAGGGCCTGCTACACACTAAAATTTGCACCTGATTTGCCCACAGCCCAAGTTAAACCAGAAGTAACAGCTGCTGAATTTGCTTTATTATTGCCTGATGGTCAGACCCAAGCTTTTCAGAAACCAGTGGCATCTGTGTTAAGCTGTTGTGGGAGAAAGACAAACAAGTAGGCCGTCATTTTTATTGCCGGAAACTATTTTGAGATTTTAATGTGAAAAGTGGACATTTTTTAATTGAGTTAGAAGAAAAACCTGGAGATTTGTAAGCAATTAACCATAGGTGCAATCAATGAACCCCCTGCCAGCTGTAAGTCCTCTAGTAGCCATGTTTTATGACTTTATGTAACCTAAATCATGTTTTAACAAATTTTAACCACGAAAACATAGGGTTAGAATTTCCATTTTAAAAGAGAAATGACTGCACTTTTGAGGGTGATTGTATCTCCCTGGATCTTTGAGTTAGCCTAAGAAAATCCAGATATGGCCTGGTGCAATTTGAATTGAGACCTCTGATTCTAGACTAACTTGCTAGGGTACAGTTAATGAAGTTCTGTCTCATTCCAAATCAAAATACTGCACTTGAGTAACAAATTCTATGTGCTTCCTTGCTTTTACTTAAAACTGATTCCCCTCTTAAAGAACTCATTTCTGTCTCTCTGTTTTTTGTTCTCTAAAAAGAGCCTTTTATTCTGTGTTTACGTTGGTTAAAGTAGTCTCCGCGTGTTCTTTGTTCTTTGAGCTGACTGGTAGCAGGAGGGCTTCTGCAGTCATGGGACTTTACCAGGGCCACATCTTACTATTGTTTGAAAGTGACATGAGGTTCCCTGTTACAGCACAAGCTTATTTTACCCACTCCCTCTCTCTCAACTCACAGGAAAGGGAAAAGGACAGTTAAGAGAACATATCAAATGATGAGAGTGTCTCATAACATACTGAGCTGTGCATTTTGAAGCAGTGAAGAGGATTTTTCCAGTAACACTAACCCACAAGAATTTAGAAACCATCAGTACCTACACCTGTTCCCGAAAGAGGTCATGAGCTTTCCAGGCTCCTTTAACTATGGAAGGGAAATACCTCCAGTAGTGCCTAAACCAGATAATCTCTCTTCCCTTATATTTCTATTGTTAGAGTTTAATCTTTCATGTTAGCTTTTTTTTTTCATTTTTTTGTCAGTGTGTGTCTCACTTTTGGATTTCTACTTAATCTTTCATTTACAGTGCATTGTCTCCCTTCATATTTTATTTAGATCAGTGGTTCTTAAGTTTGGCTGCAATTTAGAATCACCTAGGGAGTTTTGAAAAGTCCCAGTTCTCAGGCCGCACACCAGACCAGTTCTATCAGAATCCGTGGGTGGGAGGCCAGGCCAGGATCCAGGCATTAGTGATTTTTGAAAGCTCTCCCAGGTGACTTGAATATCTAGCTCAGGTCGAGAACCAATATTTAAATTGTTGGTCTGTAAGCATTACAGAGCCTTTAGGACAGTGGTTCTCAAACTTTAGAGGGCAACAGAATCCCTGGAGGCCTTATTAAAATGCAGAAAGTAAAAATGGGATTAGAAAGGGAAGCATCAGAGGGTCCATCCTGAGCTATGCGTGAATGTGAATGGAGCCCCTTCAATATCATGATTATATGAGTTGGGGGATTAGAGGGCAAAAAGGAAGAACCACCCAACCCTTAGGAAGCTCAGGATCTTGCAAAGGAGGTAGAGATCACACCTGGGCAGCAGCAAGTTTCCTGAGCAGCCATGAAGCAGCAGAGAGAGCCTGGGGCTGACAATGCCTTTCCTCCCATTCTGTCAGAGGTATTTGAACCAGAGCAACTCCATCTTGAACAGGGGCTGGGTAAAATGAGACAGACCTACTGGGCAGCTGCATTCCCAGACGGTGAAGGCATTCTAAGTCGCAGGATGAGATAGGGGGTTGGCACAAGATACAATAGGCCATAAAGACCTTGCTTATAAAACAGGTTGTAGTAAAGAAGCCGGCCAAAACCCACCAAAAGCAAGATGGCAATGAGAGTGACCTCTGGTCATCCTCACTGCTACACTCCCACCAGCGCCATGACAGTTTACAAATACCATGGCAACGTTAGGAAGTTACTGTACATGGTCTAAAGAGGGGATGCATGAATAATCCACCCCTTGTTTAGCTTATCACCCCTTGTTTAGCTTATAACCATAAAACTGGGCAACCAGCAACCGTTGAGGCTGCTCTGTCTGTGGACTAACTATTCTTTTATTCCTCTACTTCCTTAGTAAACTTCTTTTCACTTTACTCTATGGACTGGCCCTGAATTCTTCCTTGCCCAAGATCCAAGAGCCCTCTCTTGGGGTCTGGATCAGCACCCCTTTCTTCTAACAGTTCCATCTGGGGCGGATCACCTAACCTCCCCTGAAGTTCCATGCTGACTTCTGCAAAATTGGAACATTAACAATGTTTTGACTGCTTGCAGCAATGTAGTTACTCACAAAAGGATTATTTGAAAACATCCATAATTCTCTTCCCCCTCCCTAACAAGAACAAAATATTTTGAAACTACAGAAAGAAAAAATTGTTTTGTATTTGAATGCATTAAATAGGGCCATTTCCTCCAGTTCACTATAGTCCCCACCACTCACTATAGCCTTTTTGTTTTGTTTTGTTTTTTGAGACTGTGTTTCACTCTTGTTGCTCCGGCTGGAGTGCAATGGCAGAATCTCTGCTCACTGCAGCCTCCACCTCCCAGGTTCAAGTGATTCTTGTGCCTCAGCCTCCTGAGTAGCTGAGATTACAGGCATGCACCACCACACCTGGCTAATTTTTGTATTTTTAGTAGGGACGAGGTTTCACCATGTTGATTAGGCTGGTCTCAAACTCCTGACCTCAGATGATCCACCCGCCTCAGCCTCCCAAAGTGCTGGATTACAGGCATGAGCCACCCCACCCGGCCCCTATAGTCTTCTGACTGATGTTTCTTTACCAACTCAGGTGTTGTCATGTGATGCCTAGAACTGGGCATCCCATCTTATGACCAAGATAAAGGCTGGCCCTTGAGCAAAGCTGGTCCTCAGAGAACAGAAGGGAGAGATGGAAAGAACCTAGGCCCATAATGATTTTCTTGTGCTGCTGAACTAACCCTAGAAGAGCTTTACTTCTGGGCTTTTAAGAAAGAGGAAAAAGAAAAATGGGAGAAAGATGGGGAAGAAGAAAAAAGGAGAGAAAGGAGAAAAAGAAGGGAGAGAGGAGAGGGAGGAAGGAGAGAAGGAGGGAAAAAGAAGAAGAAGAAAGGGGGAAAAAAACAGCCACCTTTAAGACTTTTACATGTGCTGGTAAGGAATAATATAGCTTAAAAAATACATCTCTGCTTGTGTAGCCCAATTTATTAAATTTTAAAACTATGATCAGATGGTGTTGATTAGTGGTCTCAAAATAAGGGAGAGAAACACCTATTTCTTGTGTTATTTTTTATTAAAGCAGGGAACAAATGGGACCTTCACAGTCCTTAAAGATGAAATACCCCCAAACCAAACCAGAGTTCACTGGCAAAAAAACGCAGTGTCCTTAACATCTCGGAGGGCCCTGACCCCGCCTCTGTCCGAACCCCACCAGCAGCGGCTCTGCTAGAAAGGGAACATTTCCTTCCTTTACTTTGGTAAACCAGATCCAGGGCCCTGCTGGTGCTCAAGTCAGCCGTGAGGCTGACACACTGCCTCTTGGGGTCAGTTTGGCCCCCTCAGCAGGCCCTGGGGAAGCAGCCATGCCCTCAGCCCCCTTGGGGCCCTGTCTTCCCTTCCTTAACAGTACCAGCTTCTTCAGAGACTCTGGAATCTCATAAACGTTGAAGCCAGATTGTTTCCCTCTTTGCTTTTGTTTTGATGTATTTTTAAATAATTAGGCTTTTACTCAAGTATTTGCGTTCTCCACTAGCTGAGGGGCAGCTCTCACATCACACTAGGGCAAGGCATGCTACTATGGTATCCAGTAAACAGTTGCCAAACAAAGCCAAAAGTTCTCTTTGGCCAAAGCCAAAGTCAAGTTCTCTTTTGTACTTGTTGTTCTTCCATCTGCCCTGAGCTATGTAATAGCTGTCAAAATATGTCACCCCCTGCACCTCCGTGCAGGGTTTAAGAAAAGCAGCTCCTTGGACTTTTGCCAGCGACTTCCTTGCAACATCAAATTATCCATTTTTTGCTTAGCAAGTCAGTCTAGAAAGAGCTGCTGCTTTTATTCTTGGAAAGTAAGTAATTGGGAATGTTCAATGAAAACCAGTATGTGCTGAACTCCTGGTCTGTGCTAGGTTCTGGGGAAGGGGAGGCAGTCCCTGACCAAGGGGGATCTCACAGTCAGCGAGGAGAGTGTCCCCTGAGGCTGCTGGGAAGAAGCAACACATTTCCCTGTCCAGTGGCAACTACCTCCCCATCACCTAATCCCTGCACCCAGAGCCCAAACTCATCCTAAGCAAAGGCAACCGAGCAGCTGTTCTCCTGTTCACCCCACCTCAGGTCCTCACTACCTTGCTAAGCTCCCAACACATTTCGTGAAAGTCAGTCAGTTTGATTCATCATATAGTCATTGGTTCTAATGTCTTGGTTCTAAGCTTATTTTATACATTGTGTCTAATTCTTTATAACAACACTATACAGTAGAGATACTTCTTCATGAATTACAACCAGAGAATTTGGAGAGGCTGAAAAATTTGCCTACAGTCACCCAGTAAGGAGGTGGAGCCAGGATTCAAACTCTGGTCTAATTCCTGGCCCTGGTGGACACTGGCTTTCAGAGCTGTAACTTGCAGTTTTGGTGCCCAAAACCAGCTGCACAAAAGCTCCACAAATGACTTTGTGATTTATTATGAAACTCAAAGAAAGAACAACCCAGCAGCTTCCTACTTTAATTTTCCTTGCTAATCACAGTTTTCAGCTAAAGAAATCCGTGTGCTGTCAACATGTAAATATAACCTTTTTTTTTTTTTTTTTTCCTTTTTTCCCAACGTCTGTTCCCGGCACAGAGCCTCCCAGTAGGCCTTGCATTGTGCTGCATCTGGTCCCTGGAGTTTTACAGCTTCACTACAAACACAAAACAGAGTGGTTAACACAAGCAATCCTGAATTGCGTAAATGTGCTGGACGCACATGCTACACTAGGAAAGTTCTTCATATTCAGGAGAAACATTGTGGCCCGGAGAGGCCAGGGAAGGCCAAGTGGAAGAGGAGAGTTCATGGGTGGGTAGGATTTAGGACCAGAGGAGAAGAATTGCAAGCAAGAACTGGAAGTATACAGTTGAGGCTGGGAAGAGCTCACATTGAGAAGTGGCAACACATAAAGTTGGAAAAGTAGGTTGGAGCCAAATTGCTCAGGACTTTAAGTGCCAGAAGGAGGAGTTAGAGAATGGAAGCTGGGAGACCAGGCAGGAAGCAGCTATGTTTCAGGAGAGAGAGAGCAAGGGTCTGTCCCAAAGTGGGAGCACAGGTAGGAAACAAGTGAGAGGCATTTTGAAGGATGAAGGCTCCTCTGTCTCCTGTGCCCAGGAGCCCTGCCCTCTGCTAGGCAGTAGGACTAGTAATGCTGATTAACTGGTCTGCCAGTGGATGCATTGGCCCTGGCTGATGACACGGCACCCTTCTTAGAGAAGAGTGGGTCTCTGGCCCCCTCTCCCTCCATGTTCAGCTGCCCACATCACTCGACTCTTCCTGTCCACCACACTTACCCTCCCAAGTGTATTTCCTCATCTGCAAAAACAGCATGAGAAAGCTCCTCCTTCCTAAGTTTATTGTGAGGCTGAATAAGATCATGCATGGAAGATGCAAAGCACAGGGCCTGGTGCTTGTAACCACTTAGCAGATGGGAACCGCCAGTGTGAATATTCTGCACCCTTGGTCAGCTGGGACTCGCTATTGAGAGTGGCTATTCTCCTCTTTCTCTGTGAAACATTAGATGCTAGCAGATAGCTGAAGGTGATATCAAGCAAGCTTGAAGTGCGCTGTCTCTCTGGGGATCCTTGCCAGGTAAGTTGGACATACGCAACTTCTTTAAAAAAGAGCCAGAAGTTGTTTCCATCTGATGGTGAAGCATGACTTCATAGTTTCTTATTCTAGAAATGGTACAGACAGACTTTTCTTCCCTTTTGTGTTTATACTATGATATCTTGGAACCAAGCTATAGCAGAGCCCCTGGATAGGAATTTAGGATGCTTTTGGACCCCTTCCATAGAGGTCAAGTCCTGGGAATACTGGAAGGGCCTTCACACAAGAGCTCCCTCATCCCATCCCTGTATGTCTTGGACATCGAAAGAGAGGAGGAACTCACATTTACCTAGCTCTATCCATGCCAGACAGCGTGCTGTGGATTTGACACGTCACCCTCACCAGTCCCATGAGATAGGGATGGATACCTGCATTGTTGTAAATAAGGAAACAGTCTCAGTTGAAGGGCCTTACCTACACTCACACATCTAGCCATCACTGCAGCCAACATTCTGCCTCTCGTGCCCCTGGCTGAAGCTCCTTATTTCCTGCATACACTCCTTCTCCCAGGGCTGCTGAGACCACATGGTAAGCCTGCTGCTCTGTTACTGTGAGTTTCCTTTTTCAGTGTGTTTTTTGTCAGACGAAGCCTCGCACTGTTGCACCGGCTGGAGTGCCATGGCTATTCACAGGCACGATTGTAGCTTACTGCAGACATGAACTCCTAGGCTCAAGTAATCCTCTCGCCTCAGCCACTCGAGTACAGGGACTACAGGTGTGTGCCACCGTGCCTGGCCTGTTACCATGACTTTCCAGTCCAGCAAATTTTTGTTATGGGATGATTGAGAGGTTTGTAGTTCCATAATGGAGAACTGGCTATAATGATTACCTATAACTAGATAATTGGGAATAAACTGAAACAGGTGCAAGCTCTGATCAGTCCCAAATAACATCTTAATGGCAAGTAGAGGACAGATTAAATGGAAGCAAATCCATAGGACAGAGTACGGAAAGGCATGGTGACAGGAGTTTCTCGTCTGTCTCTAAG
This sequence comes from Colobus angolensis palliatus, assembly GCF_000951035.1. NCBI lineage: Eukaryota > Metazoa > Chordata > Mammalia > Primates > Cercopithecidae > Colobus > Colobus angolensis. The sequence continues at coordinate 9,493,553 of NW_012119487.1, forward strand.
CAAGTAGGATGGAATGGAGAGTCAATTCAATTTAGATAGAAACTAAGATCAAACAACAGAACATTTTAGCTTCTATTTTAACTATGTATTTTACAGCTAGATTCCAAATAAATAAATTATATTTGCACCTATCATCTTTACAAATATCTTTGCCAACAAAGTCATTCAATATATCGAGTGGGCCTGTGGTCAAGTTCTTACACATTAATGTATGAAAGAGGACAGACAAGACCCTGCAGCAGAAAATCCCACAATTTGAGGGAAGAGAAATGGGAGAAAGGAGTTTTGTTTAAGAAAAACAAAATACATACAAAGTAACGTGTCTGCAAGTGGCAGCCGTGATAGCTATGGGTGTGGACTTGCCACATGATGATGTTCCATGGCTGGCTACCTGATCAGGCGGAGCCTCAAAGGGCATCTGTGGCTTGGTAGAGGCCTGGGTCCAGATCTGGCCCTTAACTTTGAAGTTTCAGAAACCACATGTTGTAATCAGCCCACACAACGTTGACCAGGCCCCAAGGAATGGACTCTTGACAACCAAACTCCCATAGTAGACTGATGGGAAAACTGACATGCCAGTGGAAGTAATGTACAACCAGAGACACACCTTTCTAATTACTATGCAGGGGACCCCTTTCTGCTGTGTACCAGGAAAACTGAACTTGCATTTAGAAAATTGCTGTTAAACGGGAATCAGGGTAAAAGAAGTCTTCAAGGGTATGTGGCTCAGATTGTGGCAGAGTCTGGAATGTTTTTACCATTACCTGACCCCCTTGGGGAAACACCAGCTGGACTCTTACTCTTTACCTCTCTTCTTCTAGGCTCCTTACAGACTCTTTCATGCCTTTAATTCTCATCAAATCACATGACTTATTACATCTTACCTTGTCATTACTTTTTGTAATTTAATCTTCCAACAAACTTTGGGTATCTAATCCTGATGTAGCAAACCATGAAATCCTCAGCAATGCGTTTGCAAAACCACCCCAAGGATGGGTTGCATCTGCACGTGTTTAATCTCAATTTATATTGTGAAGATTCTTATGGCTTCCCCTTCAAATCCTGACACCCTTTGACCTTGTCCCCAAATTCCAAAGGTGCTATTATCCATATGGACATATGTTATAGATTCCAGAAGTGCTAGAAGATTCTGGAAGACAAGAGAACTGAATTGATATTGCTCTGAAACAGGTTGCACAGAAAAGCAAGTCTCACACCACTCCTCTTTCATGTCTGATGCAGCACAAGTGTATAGACAGCTCATCCCTGCAGCTCATGATAATAGAGTTCCTTCTAGCCCACTTCTGTTGTAGTCAGTCCCAGCTACTATAACAAAATACCATAGACTGGGTGGTTTAAACAACACACATTTATTTCTCACAGTCCTGGAGGCTAGAAAATCCAACATCAAGATACCAGCAGATTCTGTTTGGGTGAGGGCTCTTTTCTTGGCTTGCAGACAGCCACCTTCTCACTGTGTCTTCATGTGGTGGGGATAGTGAGCTCTGGTCTCTTCCTCTTCTTATAAGGACAGTAATCCAGAAATGGAGACCCCACATTCATGCTCTCATTTAAATCTGCCAGAGGCCCCGCCGCCTAATAAATACCATCACACTGGGGGTGAGGGCTTCAGTATATGAATGGCAGGGGCACGTTCAGTCCATAGCAAATGCCCACCAGGTTCTACTGTACCAGATATTTTCTATTAAGTGGGGAAAATGTGGGTAATTTTCAGTATACATACAACTTTTGGTTTTGGGGGCCCAAATGAAAGGTGGTACAGAAAGTTTGTTTTCTAACCAGCTTATTAAATGAGCTTCAAGTACAGAGTAAAGAAAATTAATGTAACTAAATCTTGGGACATGATTTTACTGAGGATTGTCCAGGGTCTTTTGAGGCCGCAATTAGAGACGAGACCAGACCTTTCCATTCCTCATCTGCTCTGCTGGACTCCAGAGCACTGCCTTTCTCCAAAAAGGAAAATTAAAAACAAATTCTCAAGTGGTTTGATAGTAATTCAGCCCAGCAAATTTTACTTTCCATTAAAAGTCACCAGCTGTCATGTGCTTAGCTTTAAATGGAAATAACTTGCTCTCAAAGAACATTTTTCAGTTGATGTCACTTGTGAGTTTTATTTTCTCCTAATGAAAAATGGATTTGCATTAGTGCAACTTTGGTGACAGGAAACTCCTGGATGGAGGCCTGAGTTGGTGATCCGCCCCTGCCCTGAGGAAAGCTAATTACCAGCCAGCTTGGAAGATTGACGCTGGGGTCAGGAGGGGACTTTGGGGAAACAGAGGGGAGGAGTGGTGATAATGGTCTGTCTTCTTCGCAGTGAGAGTCCCCATGGTGCTTCTTCCCTTAAAAAAAAAAATAATAATAATAATTAATAGATAAATGAAAAAAAGAAAAGAAACATAAAAAATGCTTTAAGTGTTGAGATTTTGGAGAGGACAGTGAATATTTTAATGCGATTAATGTTTTTCAGGGAGGCAGCCCTTCTGAGCCTCTCATACTCCTGTGCTCAGAGCCTGTCACACCTGAGGCCTCATCCCTACAGAGTTCTGTGCGGGAGAAGCCTCTCTGTGGCCTCCACTGTTCAGGTGCCTCCCAGAATCTCTTGTCGGTGGCAGTTGGAATGATCTCTTCATGACCCTCAAGAACAAAACAAAGAGAATCTCTAGACTGAAGCTCCTTGAAGGCTGAACTAGTCCCTTATGCGGTCCTGCCTCTGTGGCACCTCACAGGAGAGCCAGGACACTCAGGAGCCCCTGCAGTGGGCCCGGCAGACAGAGGAGGCAGGAGGGCAATTCCTAGAACCCTCGGCTTTCCCTACTGGGAGGCCCTGGTCAGGGTGGGCAGAGTAGACTCTTCAAGAGTCATTCCAGCAGGGGCCTGCCCCACTGAAAAGAATGAATGGAGAGACCAGAGCCACTGGGAGCTAGTGGAACTAGGAAACAGAGAAAGGGAGACGCCAACAGCCGCAACACTCGCAGGCCCCCAGACTGAAAGCTGGCAGTGTACTTAAAGCCATGTCCTTAAGTGGGCTCTCTAACCTCACCGGTCCCCTACATACATGCACATGCACACACACAGGCATCACACACCCACCTCTGGGGCAGTATCCATGAATACAACAGCACTCAAACCTGGGGCTAAACCCAAGGGCCATCCCAGCCTAGGCAAAGCTTCTCTCAACCCCCCGTCTCCATGCTCACAGCAAGGGCTTAGAAGTGTCCAAGAATTTTTGAATAATGTTCTTGACAGACACCAAAGCTTTTTCCTCCTCCAGAGCGTGGAGGGCTGGGGCTGCCCCCAGGGAAGGCTCCCCTGGCAGCTCCTGTCTGAGCAGCTGGGGCCAGCTCCAGGAACACTAAATTCTGGCCGCGTTTCCAGCCAAGGCTGGGTTACTTTAGAATCCCTCTTCTCCCCCCTTGTCTTTTCAAGCAGGAGCCAGCCAAGGTATTCGTCATGTTTCCGAGCTACCCTGCTGCTTGATTTATGTGCACGCAGGGCTGGGACGAAGATGCCAGAGCGGGGTGAAGGTTAACCCCGGGGGTGAGGGAAAGTGGGGTGCTGGACCCGCCCATCACCCAAGGGGCCACTGAAGGGGTCCCTGGTTTTTGTGTCAATTCTGTTCAGCTCCAGGTGGGAGACTGTGTGGGCTCCGCAGTCCCGGGAGCAGAGGATCAGAGAGAACGTGCCCTCCAGCTCTCTCGCTCTTGCTCTTTTTTGTGTCTCACACTGTGAGATCTTGGCCATAAAAGGAATGAAGCTTTGCTTGTCCTCTCACTGGGCTTCTCCTAAAAGGGCTTTCCGAAAAATTTCCAGACTTCTCCTTCGGGACACTGGATGTGGTCTCTTTGGCCAAAGAGAAAACGAGTAACAGACGAAGCCCTTGCAGATGAGGAGGCCAAAACCAAAATGTTAATCACCTCGAAATATGTGCGCTGCTCCCTCCAGTGCCTCTCTCGGCTCTCCTCAGAGGATCTTTGATGGGGGATTCTCCCCCTGGGGTGGGGGATTTGCCGTTGATATTTGGGAACACTTTTGGGAGTCCAACTTGCAATGACAAGATGATTGTCATCCAGTGTCTAATGTTCCTGTTGCGGTGACTCTGAATGGTTGAAATATTGATTGCAGCTCTTGGTTAAACTAATACTCCTACAACACTCCCATAAAAGCTCAAGATGCTGTCATCCAAGATGAATAAAAATGCCTCTTTTTATTCCACTGCATATGAAAACATGAGATCATTGGAATATATTTAGAGTGAGATTTGGCAGCCTACACATGTTTACAATTCTTGGACTCGAAGCTCTAATGCGAATCAGAGGCACTCTTTTTCCTCTTCGCCTTCTTTTTCTTTCTCTAAGAAGGTGCCTGCTGATTCCAAGAGTTTATAATCCCTTTTCTTCATATTACCCAAAGTTAACCTTGCTAAGAGACTAATGACCTCCTCAGTTCCAATGGCCAGCTAGAAAGCCTGAGCCTTGACGTGTTAATGCAATGATTCAACCACTGACGTGGCTCCTCACCATCCATCACCCAAGGCAAAGCCTCCACTGGGCTTGAGAAGATTATCCGAAAGTCCTGCCTTTTCCTCAAGTCTTTGAATCATGACTGGGTCTGATTCTATTGGACAGAAGTCTACAATGCCTAAGGTCAGTGACTCTTGTTACTGCATAGATTTTGGTTCCTTTCTGAAGGAAAGCATGGAGGAAGGCAGAAGCAGCGTGGAATCAACACAGGCTGTCTGTGCTCTCCTTGCTTGTACTACCTCATCTCTAAGGGGCTGGTGCTCGACCCTGACTGCACAGACAATCATTTGGACAGCTTTAAAAACACTGAAGCCTGGTCCCCAACCCCCAGCGACTCTGATTGTATTGATCTAGGGTATACCTGAGCACCAAAAGTTTTTTAAGGTATTATACTCTGTCCTAATTATGTGTTTTGTTTTTTGTTTTTTTGTTTGTTTTTTGAGATGCAGTTTCACTCTTGTCACCCAGGCTGGAGTGAAATGGCACAATCTCAGCTCACTGAAACCTCTACCTCCTGGGTTCAAGCAATTCTCCTGCCTCAGCCTCCCTAGTAGCTGAGATTACAGGCACACACCACCACGCCCAGCTAATTGTTGTATTTTTAGTAGAGACAGCATTTCACCATTTTGCCCAGGCTGGTGTTGAACTCCTGACCTCAGGTGATCCACCTGCCTCAGCCTCCCAAAGTGCTGGGATTACAGGTGTGAGCCACCACACCCGGCCCCTAATTATGTTTTTTAAAATTACATGTGCAGAGAAAAAAGATTTGGAAGAACAATCACCAATATGTTAATTGACTATCTCCAAGTAACAGAATTAAGAATTTTTATTCACTTACGTATTTTTCTGGGTGTTCTGAAAAATTTTTATTCACTGATGCATTTTTCTGGATGTCCTGAATATATACTATTAATTTGTTTCATTACAATGTCCTTTTTTGCAGCAAAGGACATTGCAATGAAACAAATTAATAGTGTAAAGCAGGGGAAATGCTATTTTCCACTTAAAAGGAAGGAAGTTCAGGATACTCAAAACAGAACTCCTCATTTCCCTCCCTAACCTAACTCTCCCCCTGCATCCCCAGTTCTGAAAACAGCACCAGGTTCTCACCAGCCCATGTCCCACAGGCATCCCAGCCTCCTACCTTCCCTAAACCCATTCATCCAATTAGTTACCAAGTCTCCACATGCAGCTTCCTTCACACTTAAATTTCCTGACTGCCGTTCACACAGGTGCCATGCCCACTGCATCTTAGTTTGGGTTTCCACTACTTTGCTTCCTACCGATGGGGCTAGGCTGGCTCCTCAGCAGGCTCTCTGCCTCCATGTGGGCACACTGCAGCCACAGGGATCTTCCCTGAACCCCACGTCCGCTCCTGCCACGTGCCTGTTAAAAACCTGCAGGGGAGGCTGGGCGCAGTGGCTCACACCTCTACCCCGCACATTAGGAGGCCAAGGTGGGCCAATTGCCTGAGATCAGGAGTTTGAGACCAGCCAGGGCAACATGGTGAAACCCCATTTCTACTAAAAATACAAAAATAAATTAGCCGGGCCTGGTGGTGCATGCCTAATCCCAGCTATTCAGGAGGCTGAGGCATGAGAATTGCTTGAACCCAGGAGGCAGAGGTTGCAGTGAGATCGCACCACTTCACTCCAGCCTGGGCGGCACAGAAAGACTGCCTCGAAAACAAATAAATACAAATAAAAACCTGCAGCGGCCTCCTCGCACTGCAGCACACTGGAGCAGCTTGCATGGCTTCCAAGGCCCTCCACAATCTGACCCTGCCCACCTTCACAGGCTCTGGCCTTGCAGCCCTTGCCCTGCGCCTTCCCACCCACCATGAGCGACAACTGGAGGCCCCCACAGGCATCATTGTCTCCCTGACCCAGGGCCTTTGCCTGTGCTGCTCCCGTGCTTGGAAGCCCTTGCCTTCCCCATGCTGTTTCCCCGGGGTCACCCCTGCCACTTTACCTGCTCCTCAACACACAGTCTCTTGCGTGCTCCCGCATGCTTTCACACCTGGGTCTTTCCTTAGCCTTGGTGATTCCTCTCGTCTTTGTCTGTCTCTCCACTGCCGTCTGACTTCCTCCAGGGCCAGGAGCTTTCATCTGTGTCCAGGCACTGCCCATACTGCCTAGCATCTCCTAACCATTCAGTAAGCGAGTTAAGGACTGAGTGGACAATATTGATTCTTTACATTCATGCAGCTCTTTATGATTTTTCTAAGTACTTTCTTATGTGTGTTCACAGTTGGGTTTTGTGCCCCTGAAATTGTTTTCAGCAGTATTGCCTGCACCATCTGCATTCTCACTTGAGGCTGGCAGACAGGAGAGGTGGTGAAAGTGAGGTGCAGCGTGACCCGGAGGGGCCCTGCTGCCCAGGTCATACAGCTGGTGCCTGGAAGACCCGGCAGCCCTCCATCTCTGCCTGTGTTCTCCCCCATGCCCCACGTCTCCCATATGCTGGCTCCACTGCACTGGATCTGGAGTCTGCACTGGGTAGTTGCCCACAAAGAGATGGAGATTGTCAGCCACTTCAAATCCCGGCTTCCCCCTTTTCCTGTCATGCTTTTAAGCCAGGAGATACAAAGAGGAAACCACAGCTCTTGAGATGAGCTACTCAAGAGCATGCAGTCTTCTACCATGAACATTTTCTAGAGACGAAGCCGACTCAGTTTGTGTGGATTTCGCCTCTCTGGAGGAAATACAAATTCACCAATCCCTTCCATTTTAATCAAGCCTGGGAGGGAAGGGCTGCCAGGGGATCTTTTCCAGAATGTAGTCGGTGGGGAAAATGCAGAGCCCCCACCTTCGAACTCGCCCACCAGCAGACCATTTCCTGAGATGGTACATGAGGCAAGGACTGAAATTGTGGCTGTGGCTCTGTCAATCAGCCAGATTCGGGAGATGTTTCTCTGGGGTAGAATGACATTAAAATCGCCCTGTCCCTGGCACATCTGAAGTCATCCTCACCTGAGCCTTTCATTCATTCTCGCTCAGAGAGGCCTCCTCGGCTACTCTCCACCCAAGCAGGGCCAGAGGTGCACCTTTGCCACCCATTTCCCAGGAAGGTACGGGGGTAGGGGTGGGAGGGATTGGGAGGACTACCCCCCATTCCCCATTTTCTGTTCAGATTATCCTACAGCTAGAGTGTGAAGCCCCGGGATAGACACTGCCACCACAAGAGCAGAAAGTCACACAGCTGAGCTCAGTAAACTCTTAACCAGCAGCTACCATATGCCAGATATTATGCTAACAGCTGATCAGATAGGGATAAATTAGACATGGCTGGCCAGGCACGGTGGCTCACACCTATAATCCCAGCACTTTGGGAGGCCAAGGCAGGCAGATCACCTGAGGTCAGGAGTTCGAGACCAGCCTGGCCAACATGGTGAAACCCCCATCTCTACTAAAAGTACAAAAAATTAGCCAGGTGTGGTGGTGGGTGCCTGTAATCCCAGCTACTCCAGAGTCTGAGGCAGGAGAATAGCTTGAACCCAGGAGATGGAGGTTGCTTTGAGCTGAGATTGCACCTTTGCACTCCAGCCTGGGCAACAAGAGTGAAATTCCATCTCAAAAAAGAAAAAAAAAAAATTAGACATGGCTCCTTCACCAGGCGAAAGCATGCACACATATACACAAATAACCAAGATGTCCAGAAGATAGTGAGGAGAGGTACAAATCGGGAGCTATGGAAGTTCAGGAAAGACTGTTTCCAGTTGAGAATTCAGGAACGGCTTCTCAGAGGAGGTGGCATTATTTTAGCTGGAACTTGAAGTGAGGGTAAAATTGGGGCAAGAAGAATTACCGCTTGAGGGATTGGGGAGATGGAGTGGTAAAGATAGCAAAGGCTTCCTTCTCAAGTTGCAGTATCTGTGATTAAGTTGAGTCACATGAAACTGCTAATAGTCTATCTGTGTTGACTACGATAACATCGACTTCAGATGGTGCATCATCATACTTCCTGGGTACAACATGGAAGGGGAAAAACACAGCTTGGAAGGAAAAACCCAGGCCAAAGAAGTTCAATGTCTGTCAGCAACTGGTAAACTTACACTGATTTTACCTTTTAATAATGTATTGACAGAGATTGTCTAGGGATGAGATTTTCTACTTTCTTAAAAGAGGATTAGGCCAAGCGTGGTGGCTCACACCTGTAATCCCAGCACTTTGGGAGGCCGAGGCAAGTGGATCACTTGAGGCCAGGAGTTTGAGACCAGCTTGGTCAACATGGTGAAACCCCGTCTCTACTGAAAATACAAAAATTAGCTGGGCATGGTGGCGGGCGCCTGTAATCCCAGCTACTCGGGAAGCTGAGGCAGGGGAATTGCTTGAACCTGGGAGGTGCAGGTTGCAGTTAGCCAAGATTGTGCCACTGTACTCCAGCCTGAGCAACAAAGTAAGACTCTATCTCAAAAAAAAAAAAAAAAAAAAGGACTGGTGTTATAGTTTGTCTATTGTCCAAAGACCAGTTATATTAATCTGTTCTCATGCTGCTAACAAAGACATACCCAAAACTGGGTAATTTATAAAGGAAAGGGGTTTAATCGACTCACAGTTTTACATGGCTCAGGAGGCCTCACAATCACGGTGGAAGCCAAAGGGGTAGCAAGACATGTCTTATATTCTTATATGGCAGCAGGCAAGGGAGCATGTTTAGGGGAACTCCCGTTTATCAAACCATCATATCTCGTGAGACTTGTTCACTATGATGAATGAGAACAGCACAGGAAAAACCCGCCTCCATGATTCGGTTACCTCCCACCGGGTCCCCCCATGACACGGGGGGATTACTACAGTTCAAGGTGAGATTTGGGTAAGGACAGAGAGCCAAACCATATCACCAGTCCAAGCAAGACTTTGCACTTCACAACTGGACTGAATTTACAAGTCACAGGAAGGCAGTATTGTAGAAATATTTGAGTCTACATTCCAACACCACTGCATATGAGCTGTGTGATCAACTTCGTAACTTTCTGAGGCTTGCTTTTCTTACCCAGAAAATGATGGTAAAAATAATACTCACCAGGTAGTTGAAACGATTAAATGAGATGGTGCCTGTACATTGCTTAACACAATGCTGGCCTATAGAAAGCACCAGTAGCTGTTTGCAAGGTCATTTATGTCAAGAGCACAATAAGCACTGAGGGATGACCCCATGTCCACGAGTCATAAAAAGAGTTGCATCTTTTCGTCTTAGAGCCATAGTGTGTTTCGATGGAGGCAGCAGGACGGTGGCCTATTTTAGCACCTATTTTAGTCATAAGCAGAAAAGGGAGAAAGAAAACACAAGAAAATATGTGATGCTTGAGTTTCTCAGGTCAGAAGGACAAGAAGCTCCACATGATCCCATTCAGCCATTTAGTTGCTTTCAGCCTCAGACCAAACCTGCTAAGGCATTTCATATTCCCAGGTCTCTCCTGGCAGGCACGCCTGGCTCAGAGGTACATTTTTTTTTTGAGCAAAAGAGTTTCTGCAAGGTACCAAGTCAACCGCCCTGGAGTGGTTCCCAGGAAAGCAGTGGTGACGGCTCGGGCACCAGAGGCTCGGGAAAAACAGGTGCTTGGCTTTCCAGGAAAAGAAATCTTGGCCACTCAGAGGGGAATCTGAAACCAGAGAGGTAAGGTAACTGAAGCGAACGTCCCAACCAGGCCCAGGGCAGGCCAGGCACCTGGGCAGGACTCCTCTCTGCTGTACCAGGCGGGCGTGGGCGCTTACTCTCTTGGTTCCCAAAGCACTCTCCTGCTGGGGATGGTGACAGCCACCACCCTGAGGAAGACTGGCTTGTGTCAAACGAATTTTTAAACAACACACAGCATTCTAAAGTCAATAGGGTTTGTGATGGGCGCTGCTCCGAGTAAGGAAGCGGGTGAGAGGGCACAGTCTCTGGCAGCCCCTCCTGACTGCTACCTGTCCTTGGTGAACCGAGGGGAGGCAGGGCGTGCAGGGCCGGCTCGGTCTTTCAGTTCCCAGGGCTGACTCAGCAGGCGTCTTCCCCTGTTTTTCTCTTCATCTTCCCTCCCCTCCCTTCTAACAGGAATTGGTGGAGCTGAGGGCAGGGACAAGTTTTAAATGCTCTGGGATGGCGCCGTCTTTGGGAAAAGAGAGCCTTGTAAAAGCCCCGAGAGCAGTTCTCTCTGCAGCCCTACAAGTTTTCCCTGCAGCTTGCATTTTTCATTCAAGTCGCCATTTCCAGTCCTGCTGACAAGTCAGAAAATGGCTCTGACCGGGAGCCGCAGCAGAGATAGAGGGTGGTCCAGAGACAGCGTGGCCTGATGCAGGGACACCTTGGAGCCGTCCCAGAGCCCTGGGGACCAGTTCACGCTGGGATATTTGTTCCTCCCTCCCTAGTAAAGGCAGACTCGGGCCAGAAATCCAGCCACACCAGAGTGGGGCTTCAGGCCTCAGCACATGACGGGTCTTCTCTTTCATTCCCTGTCATCCACATGCACCCCCTGCTGCCCCTCACCTCGCCTCGTCCAGGGAAGCTCTGCAGACTGTTCCCTCTAACTTCAAAGATGGCATCAGCCGCCACTTGGTCCCACCATGGCTGTCCTTGAGGCACGAAACCACCAGGAGAGATTAGTTCTGCAGAAGCTGAGAGAGGGTTCGGCCCACACCAGGCTCTCCTCATTCAGAAATGAGTGACTGTGCAGGCCCAACTGAAGGGCCTGGAACTGTAGGGGAGAGGATGGGAGGGGAGTGCAAGGAGGGGCCCCATGGGGTCAGACACGTTTTCCTAAGGTGTTCAAGCACTGTCTGTGCTGGCAGCAGCCCCAGGAGGTGATATTTGAGTTGAAAACTGGAAAGGAGCCAGGGTAAGTGCAGTGCATTTGCAGAAGACCAGGAGGTAGAAATTGTGACTGCTTTGGCATCTGGGTGAAAACAGGAAGTAACACAAAATGAGCCTGGAAAGAGGATGGCAGCAAGATCAGAAATGGACTCATGGTTGGGCGCAGTGGCTCATGCCTGTAGTCCCAGCACTTTGGGAGGCTGAGGTTGGAGGATTGCTTGAGACCAGGAGTTCGAGTTGGAGACCAGCCTGGGCAACATAGCAAGACCCCATCTCTACAAAAAAAAAAGTTTTAAATTAGTGAGGTGTGGTGGCACACACCTGTAGTCCAGCTACTCGGGAGGCTGAGGTGGGAGGAATGCTTGAGACAAGGAGTTTGAGGCTACAGTGAGCCATGATTGAGCCACTGTACTCCAGCCTGGGTGACAGAGCAAGACCCTGTCTCTAAAAAGGGAGGAAAAAAAAAGAAAAGAAATGGCCTCATATGTGGTGGTGCACTGGTCAATGTTTAACAGGCTGTGGGCAGGGGTGGGGGCAGTGAGTGCTGATCTGTAATGTTTGTACCAGTTTCTGTGGTGTAAATATTAGAATACCTCCCATCATGGTTGGCTTCACTCTATCAATGGTTTGATGTCCAGCTCACCAAAATTCCTGCAAATTTAACAATCAACTTGCAAGCTGATAAGGGCTGGCTCAAATACGCCTGCATCATATATCACCTGTTACCTTTTCACCTACTTCCTTGGCACAGCATCCCTAAGCAGTCCTTGGAGAGAGGGGAACCACATTAATGAAGTCACTTCAGGCTGTTGCCCCAAGTGTCTCAGTCTCACTCACCTCTCCCTGCCCATGGCTGTTCCTTCTTTCTGTCCCTAAGGGATGCGGGCATGGACATTTTCCCTGGAGTTTCATAAAAACCACTCACATAAGGCGTTTATAGTGTAGCCAACTTATTAAAACAAAAGAAGGTTCACATCACAGCAATGCTAATCACGTCAAACAAAATATTAAACCACCCTATTACATTTTTCCTTGGCCATTGACACAATCCTGGGCTTTGATCTTCTGCCATATTGCTTTTTCCCCCATGCTCTCCAACCTTAATTGACCCTTTTCTCCTTGACACTCCCCTCAAAATACTTCTAGACCATCATGGAGAGCAATGCGGCCCTCCCTAGCCAGCCCTGCCCCGAGTCCTGTGTCCACCCTCTCCAATCTTGATTGACCCATCTTCCCTTGACACTCCCCTCAAAATACTGCTAGTCTACCATGGAGAGAATGTGGTCCCTAGCCACCTCCACCCAGCACACAGTCCTGCACTGTTCCTGTCATATTCAAGGCACTGAAAATCTGTAGAATTCCTGGGCATGGAGAGGAAAACCAACTACTGTTTACACCTGGCTTAATGCCCATTATTAATCTTAAACATTTTTAACAGTCATCACTCCTTAAACTATGAACATTGCTCTAAATATTCACACACTACATAGCTAGTACATGTATTTCAAACAAGGTCCCACTTCACACCTATTAGAATGGCCAAAATCCAAAACGCCAAATGCTGGCAAGGATGAGGAGCAACAGGAACTCTCATTCATTGCTGGTGGGAATGCAAAATGGTACGGCCACATTGGGAGACACTTTGGCAGTTCCTATAAAACTAAACATACTCTTTCCGTATGACCCAGCAATTGTGCCTCTTGGTATGTACCCAAAAAATTGCAAATTAATGTCCCTTTAAAAAAAAAAAAAACTGCACACAGATGTTTACAGCAGCTTTATTCATAATTGCCAAAACTTGGAATCAGTCAAGATGTCCTTCAGTAAATGAATGGCTAAACTGTGGTGTATCCAGACAATGAAATATTATTTAGTGATAAAAACAAATGAGCTGTCAAGCCATGAAAAGGCATGGAGAAGACTGAAATGTGTATTGCTAAGTAAAAGAAGCCAATCTGCAAAGCCCATATACTGAATCATTCCAATGATAGGACATTCTGGAAAAGGCAAAACTATGGAGAGAGTAAAAAGAACAGTGGTGGCCGGGCACGGTGGCTCACGCCTGTAATCCCAGCACTTTGGGAGGCCGAGGCGGGTGGATCACGAGGTCAGGAGCCTGGCTAACACAGTGAAACCCCGTCTCTACTAAAAATACAAAAAATTAGCCGGGCGTGGTGGCGGGCACCTGTAGTCCCAGCTACTTGGGAGGCTGAGGCAGGAGAATGGTGTGGACCCAGGAGGTGGAGCTTGCAGTGAGCCGAGATCGTGCCACTGCACTCCAGTCTAGACAACAGAGCAAGACTCTGTCTCAAAAAAAAAAAAAAGAACAGTGGTTGCCAGGGACTAGGGGTGAGGGGAGGATGAATAGACGGAGCACAGAGGATTTTAAGGGCAGTGAAAATATTCTGTATGATACTATAATAGTGGTTACATGTGATTATACATTTTCCCAAACCCATCGAATGTACAGCACCAAGAGTGAATGGTAATGTGAACTGTGGACTCCGAGTGAAGATCCTGTGTCAGTATAAGTACCACTGTGATTTGAGAAGTTGACAGTGGAGGAGACTGTGTGTGAGGGCAGGGCATATATGGGAATTCTCTGTACTTTCTGCTCAATTTTGCTGTGAACCTAACGTATACTGTAATATACTACATATATTACATACTATATATATGTAATATACTGCAAAATAAAGTATATTAATAAACAAAATTGGCCAGGCGTGGTGGCTCACGCCTGTAATCCCAGCACTTTGGGAGGCTGAGGCGGGTGGATCACGAGGTCAGGAGATTGAGACCAGCCTGGCCAATATAGTGGAACCCTGTCTCTACTAAAAATACAAAAATTAGCCAGGTGTGGTGGTGCGTGCCTGTAGCCTCAGCTACTTGGAAGGCTGAGGCAGAAGAATCATTTGAACCTGGGAGGCGGAGGTTGCAGTGAGCCGAGATCGTGCTCCAGCCTGGGCGACAGAGCGAGACTCCATCTCGGGGGAAAAAAAAATCATGACCAGGTGTGGTGGTTCACATTTGCAATCCCAGTATAGTACTTGGGAGGCTAAGGCAGAAGGATCCCTTGAGCCCAGGAGTTTGAGACCAGTCTGGGCAATATAAAAAGACCTCATCTCTTTTTTATTTTTTATTTTATTTATTTATTTTTTCGAGACAGAGTCTCGCTCTGTCGCCCAGACTGGAGTTTATTGGCACAATCTCAGCTCACTGCCACCTCCACCTTCCAGGTTTAAGCAATTCTAGTGCTTCAGCCTCCTGAGTAGCTGGGACTACAAGCATGCACCACCATGCCCAGCTAATTTTTGTGTTTTTAATAGAGACAGGGTTTCATCACATTGGCCAAGCTGGTCTCAAACTCCTGGCCTCAAGTGATCCACCCACCTCAGCCTCCCAAAGTGCTGGGATTACAGGCATGAGGCACCATGCCCAGCCAAGACATCATCTCTTTAAAAACCAAAAAACAAACAATCAGCCAGATGTGGTGGCAAAAGCCTGTGGTCCCAGCTACTCAGGAGATTGAGGTGGCCGGATCACTTGAGCCCGGAAGGCTGAGTCTGCAGTGACCCATGGTCACATGATAGCACTCCAGCCAGGGTGACAGAGTGAGACCCTGTCCCATTAAAAAAAATCATGCATTTAGCAAATTGGATTTTCACAAATATTTAGCTTGATTGCAAAGTTAAGCAAACACCTCCAACCAAACATTTAATTAAATTCATAAAGAGCAGCTCCTCTTAAGAGGTTATATACTCTAAAGGTATTAAATATATAAAACTCAAAAAAAGTCATGATTCTGAACTGTTTAATACTCTTACAGCAAAGCCTGTTATAAAAGTGCTAATACAGTGGATTTCGCCTTTTTATCCTAAGTTCCACACCTTTCTGGGGTGCCAATTTTGACACCTTCCTAGGATTTCAGTGATTTTTACCAAGTACTATTTTTACCTTCCTAGGGTTTTTAACAATCTTACCAGACCACAAGAAGAAGAAAAATAACTACCGCAAACTGCTGGGATTGCAGAGTCTGGGTGGTTGAACAGTTGATTCTGGGTGAGGATATGAGGCTGGGTTGCAAAGTCCAAGACGATTCAAATAAGGGGAGCTCCCTTTTCATCATTAAACCTTGTTACTTCATTAAGACTTTTAAAGTCCACACCTTTTGGAAAGGTGTTTGGGTTTTGCAACACTGAATTTTCCCCCTGGAATAAGATGAGTTCACATCTCACTTGGCAGCATTACACAGTCCATTGCCCTGTCATCATGATATATTGGTGACCTGGACCGTTAGATTATTAAAAACGTGTGTGTCCTCACTGGTGTTGTATAATGACTTGCAGGGGCCATCATGAAGTTTCATCCGCGGAGGGAGGAGGCATGGAGTCTGTGAAGTTTGTGCTTCTCTCCAGGCCCCTTGGGAACACACGAGGGACCCTTCTTTACCCAGTTGTCATGTGTGACCCCCAGGCTGAGAAACCCTGTCCTGGGACAGTGCCTACTTTTCCCCAAATTGGCTGACTCAGAGTTCCCTGCATTTCTTCTTTCCTGCTTACACAGCAGAGACAGACACGTATCTATCTTCATATACAAATACACAATTAACAGAAAAAACAAAAGACCTGCTCATAGGAAATGCCCTACTTATAAAAGTCAGTACACAGCTGGGCACGGGGGCTCAAGCCTGTATCCCAGCACTTTGGGAGGCCAAGGCGGGCGGATCACCTGAGGCCAGGAGTTCAAGACCAGCCTGGGAAACATGATGAAACCCCATCTATACTAAAAATACAAAAATTAGCCGGGCGTGGTGGTGCATGCCTGTGATCCCAGCTACTTGGGAGGCTAAGGCAGAAGAATCGCTTCAACCTCAGAGGCAGAGGTTGCTGTGAGCTGAGACGGTACCACTGCACTCCAGCCTGGGCAACACAGCGAGACTGTGTCTCAAAAAAAAAAAAAAAGTCAATACAAATGAACATATTCCATTAGATCCACCCTCTTTTTAATCTCCAACCACTTCTCTGTACACTTAAAGTTTTTTGAGGATTGTAATGAATCCAGTCTGTCTTTAGCTCAACCTGTTCCAATTAATGTTCAAATGTCAAGGCGTGGCTCCAGAGCACCCTTGGTTTGACTCCTTTGTCCTGGCCGTGCTGCACCTGACTTCCTGAAAACATCCTTACCTCCCGGCAACAAGATGTTCCAGACCCATTCTGATTGTTTCCTGCTTCAAGATATGGAATCAGCTCTCCTCCAAATAATCCTGGATCCTTTTAATGGAGAAAGCTATTAAAGATCACAATCTGAGTGCTGGGTGCATGTGAGGTAGAGCGGGGGAGGTGGGGAAACGGGGTAAGCATGCTGCTTTGGTGGTAACGGAGACAGAAAAATATTTTCTTGTAAGGTTGTGTTCATACTACTCTTTCCAATTTAACACAGCGTGCCTGGCGGGTTCCACCCACGTTTCTCACAGTATGAGCCTTCAGAGGCCACTAAGACCTTCTCCATGCAGACCTACATAATAAGCCATAAATTCAGCCCTCACCTTTTCTCCCCGTCCCCTCCTGTCAGGGGAAGGAAGCTGGGCAGAGATTATTTTCTGACTAGCAGAAACTGTGCCACCACTTGACTCTTCTAAGAAGGCTGCCCTACAAGGATTTGGTTTTCAACTGCTTTCTCCAGTGTATATTCTATGGGAGTGGGGGTGGATGCATGATCAACTTTGTATTTTGCACGGACTCCCCTGTAGCTGGGTCAAGGCTGGAGGACAGGACAGAGGTCAGGACAGAGAAGCAGGAAGGTCACTCAAGAGTGGGCTGCAGCCGTTCAGAACGAGAGCTTTGAACCAGGGATGCAGCAGTAGAGGCGGAGAGGATGGCATGGAGCTGGGGATTATTTGGTGTCTGGACAGAGGAGGTCAAGACGCATCCCATGTGCCTGGCCCTAGTCTCCAGGTGGCAGGAGGTGCCAGCCCAGGGAGAGAACAGAGTGGAGACACAGACACCTGAGGGGCCTGGAGTCAGCTTGGTTTTGACCTTCAGCTTGAGGTGTCTCCACTCAGATGGAAATATCCAGCGGTCTGTCGGATGCATGGGTTGGGATGTCTAACACGAACCACAGGCAGAGGAAGCTCCCAAACCCAGGCAGGTGGTTTGGACTGTCTGTTGCCAAGGAGTATTCTCCAGAGGCTGTCAACAGCTTGAGTTGTTTGCTTACATGGCTTGGGAAGACTTGGAGGCACTTCTCATTCTGATTTTGTGTGAGTCCTTGCCAGGACTCCCTGGTGTTTTTACTTAACACCAGAGTTCCAACTCAAATTAGCAAACGGCCCAGGAGGTGGGACTCACAGAGAGGGCTGACCACGTCTCCCCACTGCCAGCTCTAGAGAACAAGGTAAGGGTGTTGGGGACCCAGAACCAAGGCCACAGAGGCTTCTAGAGCAAGCCCTGGCCATTCCAGAAGATGGTCTCTGTCTCCCAGCGTTTCCTGGTAGGTTCTGGAGTCTCTGGAAGGACAGCAGGGGTGAGGAACAGAGGAGGGTTTGCAGAGGAAAGATCTTCTCCCACCTCCCACGCAGCAATTTTGGGGGTGCTGTGGGGGTGCTGTGGGACTGGTCTGGCCCGAGCACCACCTGCCCCCCAAGACTCTGCCTTGGCCAGGGCTGCATCTGGGCCCCACCCGCAGAGAAGGCACCACCGCCTCCCTCCCTCGGAGCATCCGCAAGACTGTGCTCATTTGGAAGTGCTGTTTGAACTGCAGCCTGTTTTCACTCAGGGTCTGGACGTGGCAACTTGGATCCTGGTTGTTTACCTAATCTAGCATTGGGTTATTTCTTCCCCTTCCCTGATTGCAAGAAAGTGCCAAATGTAATCAGCCGCCTCGGGCCATCGCTGTTCTCGGCTCTGAGCCAGAGAAAATCAGACCTGGAGAAGGATCGTTCCCGAGGCCAAAAGCTCGCTCAGGGACCCTGTTCCCAGCCTTCATTCTCGCCTTTCCCCACTAGGGACCCAACCTCGAGAGTTCCATCTCCTCCTGGCCCCGTCACAGTCCGGGCTCATTCCCCTCTCCCAGCCTGAGCTCATACTCTCTCCCCTGCTGGGGGTGCCCTTCCCACTTCCTGACACCACCTGGGACCCCACCTGTCCTCGCAGCTGAGCTCGGCCACCATTGCTTCCAGCCCACAGTGACGGGGTCCTGGTCACCACTCAGGACCAAGGTAGAATGTGACCAGACCCTGCCTTCCAGCAGCTTCTGACACAGGACACAGGCACGGAACATGTGCGTTAACAATTACAGCCCCAACTGGAAGGATGAGAAATTCCTCTTCGGCGTTTAGAGAACATACTCTAGCCAACTTCGCCGCTGCCTTCCTCAGTTCTCCCAGGCACTTCTGCTTGCCACCTCACCGCCACCCTGCCGCCACCGACAGCACAGCCTCTCTTCCAGCCTGGGTGGGGGTGTGGGTTAGAGTTCCAGCTGCCTCCTAAAGTTGTTGGGAAATGACTTAAGTCTTCCTTGTCACTTGGGCTTGGAAGTGAGGTAAGTCAGACATATGTGGATTAAACCTTGTGATTACCACCGACCAGCGCCTGGAGACGATGTGCGACAGACACCTGCCTCGCTGCGTGGGAGCATGCAGTGAGATCATTTACGCAAAGTACTTAGCATCCAGCACACGGTACTTCCTTAATAGGTCTAAGCCGGCATTTCTGCGTGTATTACATTCCATCCTCAGCCCAGCCTTCACAAGGAAAACGAGACCAGCTCATTCTTCCTTCCATTCTCCAGGCTGGCGTGCAGTGGTGCAAGCTCAGCTCACTCCAGCCTCAACCTCCTGGGCCCAAGCTAGCGTCCCACCTCAGCCTCCCGAGTAGCTGAGACTACAGGTGTGCACCACCACGCTTGGCTGATTTTTTATTTTATGTAGAGATGGGGTTTCACCATGTTGCCTCGGCTGTTCTCAAATTCATGGACTCAAGCAATCCACCTGCCTTGGCATACCGACTGCTGGGATTATAGGTGTGAGCCACTGCACCCAGCCTCTGTTCTCTTCTTCAAGCACACATAGATGCATGCACTGCTCTGCAGCCTTGTGCTCTAAACAAGTAGAGTTCACAGGTGAGGTCTTTCCTCATGGCCAACTTTTATAAATGTAGGCAGAGAAGAGGGCAAAGGTTTTCGGAGCCAGAGATGGCACAGAAGTTCCTAGTGATGTCTGGTGCGTGTAACTGCCTGTCAGGTGGTGGTTGGGAAGCTGCTGTGTGAGCAAATGTTTCTCTTCCTTCCCTTCCTCGACCTTCCATTCCTCCTCACACACCCCTTCCAATCTCACAGCTCCTCACCAGTCCTGGCCTCTCTGCCCCTCCAAAACATACCTGAAGAAATAACTCCCCCCAAAAAGAAAAATGTATGTACAAAGATGTTCATCACAAAATTATTTATAAGATGAGCCTCGATCTTCAACTATTGAGGAACAATTTAACTACAGCATAAAAATGTTATAGAAGACTCTACAGATGTTAGAATGGATCAACATGAAGATGAGCATCTAAAAACACATTTATAAGCTGGTCCTAAGTAAAATAAGCAGAACATAAAATTGTTTATAAACACTGTGATTAGAAATAAGTAAAGAATGTGTATTTCTCCGACTAAAGTTAGAAAGGGGCACAGATAAATGAAAACAATTGTGTAAGAGAAGTAGAAGGGGTTATGCACGGCATGCTTTTAAATTCCTTTAATGTTATTGCAAAGTTATGTTAATAATAAAAATGTCATATAAAAATAAAAGTGCCAGTCCTCCGTCCTATTTCAAGTAAGTTCATGTCAAGATGATCATGGCTTGGAGTTACCTTCCCCTGATTGTATATTTGGATCTGAAAGAAGCCTCCTGGGAAGGAGACCTCTTAAATTTAAGAGGAAACTCTAGGAGATGAGGTCTTGGACAGGGCAGAGTGGAGCAAAGTTTCTGCTGCCTCAGCATCTGGCTTATGCCCTCACAGGGTGGAGAATTCAGGCACCGGGGGCCCAGGTGGCCACAGAAGGCACCACACTTTTCTGGGCTACCCTTATGGGCCAGATACCCAGCAGTCAAGAGTTAATTAGAGATGGTACCCAATTCCCTGTTGCCCCATTCCATGGAACAGACAGATAGACCAGGCTCAATCCAGGCTACAGGGTGGGTTAAAAGGTCAGGAAGCGAGTCACTGAGGTCTCAAAAGACAAGGAGGGGCCAGGCATGGTGGTTCCTGCCTGTAATCCCAGCGCTTTGGGAGGCCAAGGCAGGAGGATCACTCAAGGCCAGAAGTTCGAGACCAGCCTAGCCAATATGGCAAAACCCTGTCTTGACTAAAAAGACAAAAATTAGCCAGGTGTGGCTGTGTGCGCCTGTGGTCCCAGCTACTCAGGAGGCTGAGGCACAAGAATTGCTGGCATCCGGGAGGCAGAGGTTGCAGTGAGCCAAGATGGCACCATTGCACTCCAGCCTGGGCAACACAACGAGACTCTGTCTTAAAAAAAAAAGAAAAGATACCAGTCGTGGTGGCTCACGCCTGTTATCCCAGCACTTTAGGAGGCCAAGGCAGGTGGATCACCTGAGGTCAGGAGTTTGAGACCAGCCTGGCCAACATGGTGAAACCCCTCTCTACTAAAAATACAAAAAATTAGCCAGGAGTGGTGGCAGGTGCCTGTAATCCCAGCTACTCGGGAGGCTGAGGCAGAAGAATCACCTGAATCCGGCAGGCAGAGGTTGCAGTGAGCTGAGGTCACGCCACTGCGTTCCAGCCTGGGCGACAGAGTGAGACTGTCTCAAAACAAACAACAACAAGAAAAGACAAGGAGGATTTTGTCTGGGTAGGAACCATGCTGGGGTTCGGGGTGCTTTAGGGGAGAAAGCATGGACTTTGCATCCTCAGCTGAGATCCCAGTTCTATCACTACCCAGGTAACCTGGAGCAAACTATTAATCTTAGTTTTCTCATCTGTGAAATGGGCATTTAGTGATCCCTACCTGAGTATTAATTCTCCTGTGTGTGAAGAGAGGTCATGGATCTGCAAGTACAGTGCCTGCACATGGCAATACATGTTGGCTTTCACACTTATTTTTGGTGGAGGTGGCAGGAAACCCAGGCAGCCTGTTCCAAGTCCGCGATGCTCCCACTGAACCACATGGCAGGGAGGACAGAAAAAAGTGCTGTGAATCAGGACAAAAGACACTAGAGCCCAGGCGCGGTGGCTCACGCCTGTAATCCCAGCACTTTGGGAGGCTGAGGTGGGTGGATCTCCTGAGGTCAGGAGTTCGATCATAGCCTGGCCAACATGGCAAAACCCCGTCTCTACTAAAAATACAAAAATTAGCTGGGCGTGGTGGCAGGCAGCTGTAATCCCAGCTACTCCGGAGGCTGGGGCGGGAGAATTGCTTGAACCTAGTAGGCAGAGGTTGCAGTGAGCTGAGATCGCGCCACTGCCCTCCAGCCTGGGCGACAAGCGAAATTCCGTCTCAAAAAAAAAAAAGACACTAGAAACCCCGGGCAGGTTCCAGGAGACCCCAGGGTGTGCGCAGCCCAGAAAATTCCTCTGGGAATTGTTCTTTCTTCCAGTTTTACCCAGTGTAAGTTTGCATGTTAACATCACCATCCGTGTCAGTAGTCATGCCTCAAGAACTCTAACTCTGTCCCCAGAGTTGGGTAATATATCCCCAAAGGATTTGCCCTTGGGTTTGATAAAATTCGAGGGGAGTAGATAGGTTACCCTGTGTCAGCTCTCTGATCAAGAGTGGCTTTGCAGCCTCTTTATACTAAATGTGGCAACCCAACACCTAAACTGAAATGAGTAGCGAGGAGTCCCCATATGTGTCCTCTGCCTTGTGACAGGAAGACCCCTGGATTAGGATCCAGGACCCTGGAGCTGAGCTCATGTCCTGGTCTCTCCGTGTAGTACATGCCCTCAGGCAAGTGCCTTGATCTCTCTGGGCTGCAGATTCCATTGGCACAACGAATGCTTCAGGCTTGATGGGCGGTTCTTGCCTCATCTACACATTGGGATCACCTGGAGACCTGTTAAAACCACATGAAATGATGGTCAGACATCCAGCAAGAGCGTAACATTTTTAAATCTTTTATTTTCTGAAACAGGGGCCTCACCATGTTGCCCAGGCTGGACTCGAACTCCTGGGTTTAAGTGAGCCTCCCACCTCAGCCTCCTGTGAGTAACTGAGATTGCGGGCATGGGCCACCACGCCCAGCCCAGAGACAGCCTAATTTAGGGGTGAGACCAGGATATGGGTATTTCTTTAAAGTTCCCTAGATCATCTTTTTTCAAATTTAGTTACACATTGGAGTCACCTGGGGAGTTGTAAAGACTGATGCCTGCGCCCCACCCCCAGAGAGTCTGACATAATTGATAAAGTGGGGGGAGCCTGGGCATTGGTGGGTTTCAAAGCTCCCCAGGTGATCTTAATGTGCAGCAAAAACACCTCTCAGCTGGAGGCATCTCCTCAGGAGGCCTGCATTGGATTGGCTGCCGCTTCCTCAGTCTTGTCAGACTTTCATTCCCGCTCAGAAAGATGTCCCTTGAGAACCTTGAGTAGACTCAAAGCCAGGAGTGGCCAGGGATGCCCAGGGCAGCTTGCAAAGCTGAGGCCCCTGCAGCAGGCAGGCGGGCCCTGGCTGGAGTGATGCAGGTTGGGTGACTGCTGTCCTGGCCACCCCAGGCCAAATGAGAGTGCTGGCTGCAAACAGGGCTCGTGGGGCTGTGTGTCCCAGAGGCCATCATCCCTCCCCAGGAGCCCCGGAGGCAGCTAGAAGGGCGAGAGCACAGAAATGCTGTTGCTTCAGAAGATGTGGATTTTGATGTTGGTCTGAATCCTGGGTAAGTCCCTCATCCTCTCCACCTATTAATTCATTTTTATACATGCTTTGCACCAGTATTTATCAAGCACTGTGCTGGGCCCTGAGGGAAAGAGAGGAGTTGGACACAAGGCCTGCTGTCAAGCAGCCAGGTGTAGTTGTTGGTGCTGGGCTGGAAGGTGGCTCGCTGGAGGCAGGCGGGTGCATTTTAGCAAAGGATCAGAAAAGACCAGCAGGACACGTGGAAGGCTGCACCCCACGTGTACCATGTGTTCATGTGTGTGTCGCCAGGGGCAAAGTTTCCAGGAGGAGAACCTTCAGGCCAAGGAGCAGACTGGGCAAAGACACAGAGCTCTAAGAGGCAGGACCAGGATGCCGCCGGGGGAGGCACAGACAGGGACCCAGCCACACCCCATGTGCCATGCTAAGGCTTTCGAGCTCTGTCTTGGGGACCCAACTTCACACACACATGCTCCTGAGCCAAATAAAGTCACAGTCGCAAGATCAACACTGCTTCCCAGTCTGCCACTACCTGCTGTTACGGGATGCCCACATCAATACCCCATTATCCTCAGAGTCCTCAGGCTGTGTCAATGCATGTCGGGACAGTACTGCGGCGCCCGCCCCACCCCTGCTGTGCCTCCTTCCATTCCCTGCAAAGTCGTCTACCACCGAGCCCAGGGAGGGACACAGGGCCACTGTGGGTGGGCTGCTGAGGCGTCTCCATGCTAGACTTCTGATGTGGTTTGGCTCTGCGTCTCCACCCAAATCTCATCTTGAAATGTAGCTTTCACAATTCCCTCGTGTTGTGGGAGGGAGTCAGTGGGAAATAACTGAATCATGGGGGCCGTTTCCTCCATACTGTTCTTGTGGTAGGAATAACTCTCACAAGATCTGATGGTTTTATATGGGGAACCCCATTTGCTTGGGGGTCATTCTTCTCTCATCCGCCGCCATGTGAGACGTGCCTTTCACCTTCCGCCGTGATTGTGAGGCCTCCCCAGCCATGTGGAACTGTGAGTTCATTAAACCTCTTTCATTTGTAAATTGCCCAGTCTCAGATATATCTTTATTAGCAGCGTGAAAACGGACTAATACAGCCTCTTTATGTGAGCCTCTGCTCAGCTGCCCTGTGCTCCTGGGGGCTCAGGGAGCACCCACGGAAACCATTCCATCCTTTTTGTCTCTTGGTCTGATTCCCCAGAGGCACTCAAAGCCACCCTTCTCTATTAGACACCCATGCCCTGCCTTCATCCCTTAGGACGAGCTCTCCCTAAGGAGGCTCTGTGGTGCCTCCTGGAAATGGGCCCTGGCGTCCAGAATCTGGAGACCCAGATATACTTTTGACCATGGGGAGCACCCAAGAAGTCAGACAGTGGTACCATCTGTTTTCCTTTTCAGATTAAAATAAAGAATGGAAAGTTGAAAATTCATGTGTCATCCTTAAGTAGGTCATGCCCTTGCACATCAGGGTTTGAGACTGAGTGAGTGGCGGCGTCACCTCCGCAGCAGCACCTTAGCTGTTAGCACTTCACAGCTTGAAAGGGTGTTCACGGACTTTCCTTAGGAGACTCACAGCTAACATATGAGGCGGGAGTTGTTATCGTTCCCGTTTCACAGCGGAATAAATTGAGGCTCAGACAGATGAGACGATTTGTCCAGGTTGCACAGCTAGGACAAATAATCCAAATCGAAGTTTTCTGGCCCCAAAACAAAAGGCTACATCAAACCGCTGAGAGATTTTGTAAACGATGAAGTGCTACACAAATGGCAAGCATTAATAATTATTATGGCTTCCACCTCCTGCAGCTTGGCTTAAAGCCCCAGTGCAGCCTGCACTTCAGACCTGCTGCACTGCACACAGGTCCCCTGCCACCCAGCCCTCACTCAGGAAGAGCCACTATCAGGAGTGGGCAGAGCTGTGAGACTCTCATGCGCCCAGGATCCAGCCCCCAACAAAATGTGACTCCCCATCTTGTTTCACATGCATCTTTGTACTTTCTGGCTGTCCTAACTCCGGCATCCATTGTTCCAAAAGCAGTGTGCGGGGAGTGGAGTGGGACACACACGGGAAGATGAGAGCGTCCTGCCTGACTTGCTGTGAGGCTCGGAAGTGACAGGCCCTGGAGGATGCTCCTTTGGGCATCTCAGTGGCCCAGGGTCATTCAGGCTTCAGACTTCTTCGAGTATAGCCTGAGTGCTTCCCCCCACAGTTTGCCTTTGCCAGGATGTGAATTCCTGTTTCGAAAGTGTTGGGAGAGAAGGGGTAATGCAGAAGACAGGGACAGGAAAGTGGGGGGAGGTTCTGAGGCTTTTGGAAGTCAAATACTCCCTAGGAAACATTTCAATGTATAAAAGACTGAGAAACATATGGACTGAATTTTCCCAAAGAATACACATGGATTTAAAAATTAAAGGGCAAGAATGGGGTTGGATTTTTTTTTTTTTCTGATTGGGTGTTTTTTCCCCCAAAAGTACATTTTGGGGAAATTTTACTGGAAGCCAAAGCACTTAAAACATCCTAAGATGTTAACCAGACATGAGGCATCCAGGTGACCCATCACCCCACATGCCAGGTTAGCCGAGTGTCTTCCGCCTCCCTGAAACTAGGCCCACACCCCTGCTTGCTCTCCACCCAGGGACTGCACATCCATTGGCAGAGGAAATGGTGACCACAGGTATTCCACTGGCCAGGTGGCACAGCTCGACCGCAGCCCCCTTGGGGCTGCTTGCCTGGGTTCACCCACTGTGAGCTCCAGAATGTTGGTTACATTCAAGTGGAGTCCAGTGGGTCTGACACCAACCTCTTTCCTCACCTCTCTGGGCCTCAGTTTCCTCATCTGAAAAATGGAAACGATAATAGCGCTTATGTCATAGGGTTATTGAGAGAATTAAGTGGGGAAGTAAATGATAAATGCTTAGATCCGTGACTTGCAAAATTTTAAGTGCTTGCCACTCAAAAAATAGTCATAATTATTATTTATTTTATATATATATACCTAGAGTGGGCTCTTTTAACTCAGGATTTTATAAGAACTACAAAAGGATTCATGTCAATTTATTAAATATTAATTGAGGGCCTACTGCATCAGGATGAGCTAGGTTATTCTGTAATAACAAACATCCCCACTATCTCAGTAACTGACAGCAGCAAAGTCCCCCTTTTTTTTTTTTAAGACAGAGTTTCACTCTTGTCGCCCAGGCTGGAGTGCAGTGGTGCAATCTCATCTCATGGCAACCTCTGCCTCCCAGGTTCGAGTGATTCTTCGGCCTCAGCCTCCCGAAGTAGCTGGGATTACAGGTACCCACCACCACTCCCAGATAATTTTTGTATTTTTAGTAGAGACAGGGTTTCACTACGTTGGCCAGGTTGGTCTTAAACTCCTGATCTCAGACGATCCACCTTCCTCGGCCTCCCAAAGTGCTGGGATTACAGGTGTGAGCCACCACGCCTGGCCAGCAAAGTCCCTTTCTTGCCAATGCTCCCTGTCCATCTCAGATTCCAGGGGCTCTGCTCCACCTGCTCCTCACTGAGGGATGAGGGCTGACAAAGCCACACCAGCCTGGGGGGTATCACCCATCAATAACAGGACAAAGGGGGAATTGGAGCAAGTCACACAGTGGTTCTTAAACATTCCTGCTGGAAGTGCCAAGTTACTTTAATTTTCATTTCAGGAACCAAACCAAATCATATGGCTGTCTTAGAGGAGTAGGGAGAATGTAATTCTGCCATGTGCCCAGAAAGGGGAATACTGGAAATAGCAGCAGACAACTTCAGGGAGCACCACAAATCAGCAACTGCTCTAGATGCTTTGAGATACATCAGTGAACAAAATAGACTCCCTGCCCTCACAGAGCTTACCTTCTAGTGAAGGGAGAAAGACAATAAAGGTAATAAGTTGAAGGCTGCAATTTTATTTTATTTATTTATTTTTGAGACAGAGTCTCACTCTGTTGTGAGACCCAGGCTAGAGTGTAATAGCATGATCTTGGCTCACTGCAACCTCTCCTCCTGGGTTCTAGCAATTCATATGTCTCAGCCTCCCACGTAGCTGGGATTACAGGTGTGCATCACCACAACCAGCTAATTTTTATATTTTTAGTAGAGACGGGGTTTCGCCATGTTGGCCAGGCTGATCTCGAACCACTGACCTCAAGTGATCTTCCCGCCTTGGCCTCCCAAAGTGCTGGGATTATAGCCGTGAGCCATCATGCCCGCCCTAGGCCACAATTTTAAATAGGATGGTCAGAGTGGGCCGCATTGAGAAGGTGAAATTTGAGCAAAGACTTGAAGGAAGTGAGAGGGTGAGCCACACCGATATCTGGAGGAAGAGTGTTCTAGATGCAGGGGACAGCCTGTGCAAAGGCCAAAGCCTGTTGTGTTCCATGAGGGGAGGGAGGGAGGGAGGAAAGGTGAGCATTTGAGAGTGAGAGAGAGGCCAGGCCCAGCAGGGCTTCATAGCGGAGGATGTGGGCTTCTACCCTGATGTGCTGAAGGGCCACTGGAGAGTTCTAACTGAAGAATTTTTTTTTTTTGAGACGGAGTCTCACGCTGTCACCCAGACTGGAGTGCAGTGGCGCCATCTCCTCTCACTGCAACCTCCGCCTCCTGGGTTCAAGTGATTCTTCTGCTTCAGCCTCCCGAGTAGCTGGGATTAGAGGCATGCGCCACCATGCCCGGCTAATTTTTTGTATCTTTAGTAGAGATAGGGTTTCACCATGTTGGCCAGGCTGGTCTCGAACTCCTGACCTCGTGATCCGCCTGCCTCAGCCTCCCAAAGTGCTGGGATTATAGGCGTGAGCCACTGCGCCCGGCCCTGACTTAAGATTTAAAAGGATAACTGGCTGCTGTGTGGAGAACAGACTACAGGGGAAGCTTGGAGACCAGTTAGGAGAGAAATGGCTGTCAGCCGCCCTCTGTGGTAAGAACACACATGACCCAATTCTCTGCAGCAGGTTTGTTTGTTAAACCTGAAATGGCTGGCACTTGGTCAGCCTTGCTGGCCTCTCCACGCTGGGCTGTCTGTAGCCACAGTCTTGGGCAAATGTGCTCTGGCTGTGGGGTCAGGATTTATTCTGTGCTACTCATGGGTAAGGGGTGGCTAGGGGGATGTTGCAGGGTAAGGACATTGTTAGTTTAAAGCCTTTTGAAAAGAAATGTTTCTTGCTGCTCTTATTTTCTGCCTGGATTTAAATCAGACACCTCCCCTAGCAAAAAAAAAAAAACTCCACTTTCTCCTGGAAACCCTATTCCCTGTCCTCAGCAACAGAAGCCCAAGACCTATTGAGTCACAAGGCAATGTCATAACCTGCAGCTTATTTAGGATGAGAAATAATCCTTCCACAGAGAGGGTGGCCTGTGTCCACTGGCCCTCAATGAATATGTATTTATTGCTTCTTCCTAAGGACAGTGTGAAGGGATGAGAAGGACGTGGGTTAGATGTCTGGCCCAGTGTCTAGTTCTGGTTCTGCCACTCATAATAACTGGCCTGGCCTTTGTAGAGCACTTTCAAATGCATTATCTCACTCGAGGCTCACAATAGTGCTCTGAAAGAGGTGATGCTGTTATCCTCATCTCGAGAAGCTAGGTGATGTGACACCTGGTAAGTGAGGGGGGTGAGATTTAAACCAGGTTTCCTGCCTCTAAAGTTTAGGATTGTTTCACCACATCACACAGCCACTAGGAGCACCCCCACAGAACCTGAGTTACTTCTCCCAGTGAGTCTGTGAATCTGGGCTGGCCCTGTGACCAGTTTTGACTGAAAGAACTTAGTGGAAATGACATCATGTAACTTCTGAGACTGGGCCTTAAGAGATTCACAGCTTCTTGTAAGTTTTTGTCAGTTGAAATGCTCCCTCTTGAAAACATGCTGTGAGGTAAGAAATCTAACCATCCCATGACCATCAATCTGAGAGGAAGTTCAAGCCACATGGAGGGGGAGATGCTACCTGCTGGAGCACTGAAGCATCAGACATACAGATGAATCCTTCTTGACCTTCCAGGCCAGCCAAGCCACCAGCTAAATACAGCCAAGTAAATGGCCCCAGCCAATAATGTGGAGAAGAAGAGCCACCCAGCTGAGCCCTGCCTGAATCCTTAACCCACAGAATCATGAGAAAATGCAATGATTATTGCTTTACACCACTAAATGTTGGAGTGGCTTGTTACACAACAATATAAATGATCACAACCCCTTCATATGGGAAGAGATGACCAACAGTCAACTTAATTCCTTCCTTCCTTCCCTCTCTCTCCCCTTCCTCCTTCTCTCCTTCCTTCTTTCCCTCCACAAATGTTTGTTAAGCACCTACAACATGCCAGGCACTATGCTAGATGCCGATACAAAAACGAACAAGGCAGTCACTACCCCTCAGGAGCCTAATGTCTAGTAGGAGATGCCCTGTGTACACACATGTATACAACAAACAGGGTCATGAGAAATACAAAGCACTCAGCTTCTTCACCGAAATACAAAGGGTACTCGGCTTCACCGAACATAGGTCAGTAGAGGCTTTGCAAAGAAGATGCCACTTGCTGTGTGGCAGTCACTGTGCTGAGAGTCAGTTATCTGAACTGTGAGCTCTCTTTCTCTCCACCCTCAGCTCAGCAGTGCAAGCTACACTTCCATAAACATGCCTTCTGCATCATCACATGAGTTATTCAGATATTGAATGTGATAAGGCTAGGCTGGATCCACCTAATACACATCAATTTAGGACTGCCCTGATCCCTGCCCACCCCATCCCCTTGATAGAATTCCATTGATAAACACTCTTAAAGAACTTTTGTTGAACCAGCTACAAACCGAGTTTTCACCTGGACAACATTTCTTCATCTTGACCCTGAAGATGTAACAAGAGTCTTTGTTAAGGTCCCTGCTATATTCCAGAGTTTCCTAGAGTGTAAACCTCACTGATCCTCCAGTCTGGTGATGACTGTATTATTAAAGGAAGTCAGACCATTTCCTCTGCTAAAGGCTTACAAATTACATATTTAATAATCTTTTCAAAACATTTTGCCAAGGTTTGGTTGTCAATCTTGGAATCTACCTCTTTTTCCATTTTTAAATTTAAACTCTAAAAAATGGTTGACCTGTTTATTGAAAGTTGCTTCAATGTCTGCCAGTCTCCTGGCACCTCCTGCTTTCTCCAGGATACTTCTAAGAGGACCAAGCAGAGTTTGGGCATCTTTGCAGCCTCTCTCAATGCTCTGGGATGTATCTGAACCAGTTCAAAGGTACAGGGCACTCCCTTCCTGTGTAACAGGATGATATCTCGAAATATTAATGTGGGTGTTTTCTCACTGAAATGCCCTGGTCCCAAGATTGGTGAAGGCAGCTGAGTCCCTATGTGTTCCTTCCCATGGGGAAGTTTGGCACAAAGGCCAAAAGCAGAAGTACCTACTTGACTATTCTGGTGTTGGTTGAAAGATTATGATAAATATTTTTAATGGCAACTGAAGAGTAAGACAGAACTCCCTGAGGCAAAAAAAAAAAAAAAA
>NW_012119487.1:9524284-9542813 GCF_000951035.1 Colobus angolensis palliatus
AATAATTTTCACACCCCACATATGGCATTGAGACAGTAAGACAGAACTCCCTGAGGCAAAAAAAAAAAAAAAAAAAGAAGAAGAAGACATCAATCAGAGTGGGAGGGAGTAAGGCTGGGCAATGCTAAGGAAGTGGTGAGAGCTGGGTTGATGGCTGCATGGTGCCCTGGCGATGGGCACAGGCAGCAGAGTGCCCCATCCCACAATAATTTTCACACCCCACATATGGCATTGAGACAGAACCTTCAAGGGACCACTTTGGGTTTGGACAGGACAATGTGGCTCTGTCATCTGCTAACATCCACAGCCATAATGGCCTGGAGCTGCGTGACCTTGGGCAAGTTCCTGACCTCTCTGGGCCTCAGTTCCTCATTTATAAAATGGGGGTGGTAGCATTCCTTGTGTCAGGATTGTTGTTAGGATTAAATCAGTTAATACATATAAATACTTAGAACCATGCCTAGCATATAGTGTTAGGTCGTTGATGATGATGATAGTTTTAAGGTGCAGCCCCTGAATTTTGGAGAAAGCAAGCTTTGGTAATAATTTACATTGGGTTTCCTGCCAAACTGGCAAGGAAGTTCAAGGAAGACTCCAAGCTGGCACTTGGAGTCAGTTTAAGTCAACTTGAAGAAAATAGAGAAATGTGGCTGGGAATGGTGGCTCATGCCTGTAATCCCAGCATTTTGGGAAGCTGAGGCAGGTGGATCACTTGAGGCCAGGAGTTCAAGACCAGCCTCGCTGACATGATGAAACCTCATCTCTACTACAAATACAAAAATTAGCTGGGTGTGGTGGTGCATGCCTGTAGTCCCAGCTACTCAGGAGGCTGAGGCACAAGAATTGCTTGAACTCGAGAGGCAGAGGTTGCAGTGTGAGCCAAGATCGCACCACTGCAAACTAGCCTGGGCGAAATGCCTCAAAATAAAAAAAGAAAGAAAGAAAGAGAGAAATGTGACCTTTCTTACACACTTGAATTTATGAACCAATATTCTCATCTGCTCCACTATCTCACTCCTATATTAGGTTACAATGTCCTTTTAAAATCATGTTTTATCTTTCAGGGAACAGAGAGCACCTGAGTGGGCTCTGTCATCTACTAAGATTTCCCACCTTCCCAAAGCAGCAGGTCTACCCTTTCTTATTCATCTTTCATATTAATCTTCTTCCAAACAAAACTGTGATAGAAAGGCTTCCTAAAGATGTTGCATCCTCATCTCCAGAATCCATGAATGAATGTGTTATGTTACATAGCAAAGAAGATGTAGATAGAATTAAGGAACACAGAGAGAACTAAAGTTGCTAATCGGCTGCCCTTAAAATAGGGATGGTAGCTTGGGTTATTCTGGTGGATCCTATCACAAGGGTCCTTATAAGTGGGAGAGGGGGCCAGGCGTGGTGGCTCACACCTGTAATCCCAGCACTTTGGGAGGCCAAGGCAGGCAGATCACTTGAGGTTAGGAATTCGAGACCAGCCTGGCCAACATGGTGAAACCCCATCTCTACTAAAAATAGAAAAATTAGCCAGATGTGGTGGTGGATTACATGGTGGCACCTGTAATCCCAGCTATGTGGGAGGCTGAGGCACGAGAATCTTTTGAGCCCAGGAAGCAAAGGCTGCAGTGAGCCAAGATCATGCTACTGTGCTCCACCCTGGGCAAGAGAGCAAGACTCTATCTCAAAAAGAAAGAAAAGCAGGAGAAGGAAACAGAAAAGGGAGAGCCCAAGAGATGGCAGAGTGGAAAGACATGGCCCAACATTTCTGGCTACAAGAATGCGAGGAAGGGGCCATAAGCCAAGGCACATGGGCAACTTCTAGAAAGCTGGGAAATTCAAGGGAACAGATTCTCCCTCAGAGCCTCCAGAAGGAAGGGATGCAGTCGTGGTGACAGCTTGATTTTCAGTCCAGTGAGACCCATGTCAGCCTTCTGACCTCAAAGCCATAAGATTATACATCTGTGATGTTTTAAGCCTTTAAGTCTGTGGCAATGTGTTTTCACAGCAATAGGAATGAATAGACAACACCACCAATACAGAAAACAATTAGACAAAAACACTTGTTTTTGCAAAGCTCAGCTTTCGCTTTTCTGACACTGTTTTCGAAAGTTCTTGTCCTCCTGAGCTTGTCTTTGCTTCTCTGCCCCCGGTCCCAGGACTGATGCAGGTTCTTTTGCACTAAGAGCTCTCTAAGAAGTGCCGTGTTTATTTAAACATGTCCCTCTCCTTCATGGAGGTCATTGCTGGTGCCCTCTGGGCAGTCCCTTTTCTCCTCACATTTCTGTCTCTGGAGCACACCTTCCTTTCCTCTGGACTTTCTGAAGTCCTGTCCTAAGGCTTGGTACGTGGGACTGACTAGTTAAAATCCAGTGCCAAGTGCTCAGAACATCAAGACACAACAAAGTCACCCAAAATCCGTTGGGCAGAATCTCCTGAAATTGCTTTTTTTTTTTTTTTTAAGATCTAAAAGTCAAGTATCAGTAATTCCATAAAAGTTCAATGTAAGAAAAGAGAAGACAAGTAAATAACTACAGGTGTGAAAAATACACCACAGAAGCAGAAACAAGAAGAGGTGTCAAGGTGGAGGGGGACAAATACATAAGAAAATAGTGAGTAAGGAGAAATTCTATGGAGAAAATAGTGGCTCACACCTGTATTCCCAGCACTTTGGGAGACCAAGGCAGGAGGGTCACCTGAGCCCGTGAGCTCAAGACCAGCCTGGGCAACATGGCAAAACCCTGTCTCTACAAAAACATACAAAACTAGCCAGGCATGGTAGCGCTTACTTGTAGTCCTAGCTACTTGGGAGGCTGAGGTAGGCGGATCATTTGAGCCCAGGAGGTCAAGACTGCAGTGAACCATGATTGTACCACTGCACTCCAGCCTGGGTGAAAAAGCAAGACCCTGTCTCTTAAAACAACAACAAAAAACCCTCAGCCCTGCAATGGGGCACACCTGGGGGCCCCTTTGGATTGGGTGGTCAGGGAAGGGCCCTGGGAGGCAGTGACCTGCTGTACCACACTCAGGAGCTTGGCCAGGACCCTGTGGAAGACTCAGGGAGTCCGCAGGGGACGGTAGGCAGGGGGGGACAGGGCCCAGTCACGCTGTGGCTCACTCACTCTGGAGTGGGTGTGGGATGTGCTGGCAGGGCCAGTCCAGGAGCCTAGTTAGTTAAAGGGGGGTCCTGTGGTAGCCCATGAGTGGGATGATGGTGGCCTAGAGTGAAACCATGATGGTGGGTTGGGGAAGAGTGGAGGTACTTAGGATGGGGAAGAAGCAGGACTTTCTGTGATTGAGTGTGTGGGGGTGGGAGTAGGGGAGGGGGGAAGTGAAAGGGATGACTCTGGTTCACTATTAGGGGACTGGATGGTTGTGCTACTTGGCAACACAAGGAACTCTGGGAGAGGGGGAGATTGGGTGGCCAGAGACGTGCAGAGAGGGGAATGGAAGAGCTCACAAGCGGCAGGTCTGTAAATGAATGCTGAGCATGGCAGCTGGACAACAAGGTGGCCCAATGGCCTGCCCCTGCACTCTGCACACCCTTGGATAGTCTCCTGCCTTTGAGTCTGGGCTGTGCACTCTGGTTTTCGTGGACACTAAGAGGGCATAGTCACCTCCTCACAAGATCTGCCATCAGCACTTTCTGATTTTTTGTGCTTGGTCAGGATTAAGTCTAGAGTAGCTGCCCCCAGAAGGAGCCATTTGAAAAGTATATTGAGGATTTTCCAACACTCTGCTTCCGGAAGAATTAGACACCCCACTTCCTCTGGTTTAATCCAGCCTTTTGGGGTTGGCTCCACAGGTGACTTACGCAGGAAATACGTGGGACTCCTCCAAGGCAGAAGTTTTTACGGCCGAGCCTGGCAGACTTCACTGACCCTCATCCACATAGACAAGTGGCCATGGGTATACTCCACTCAGTCACCCCACATTCCAGAGGCCTCGGGTAGACTTTCATGTATTCACAGACAGATGTAGCTTTTCACTGTCTTCACATTCACACGCTCAAGTACCAGGTTAGCCCCTGCCCATATGAGTTACAAGGATGCACAACCTGTGCTAGAGCAGCCAGTGCACCCCTTCCAGCTGGCCAGGAGCCCTCAGCAGGCCTGAAAACTGGGAGGAGAGGTGCCCAGCTAGGGGGAAACAGAAGGGAAGATGCAGGGCTATGGGTGATCCCGGCAGCTGGCTTGCTCCTGGAAGGCCAGGTGGGACATCTGGCACGTAAGAGCCTGGAACCTGGACAGAAATTGTAAGTCTCTGGTCTTCAAGGCCTTTAGGAGATGAGAATGTTGAAGCCTCAGTCTTACCAACTAAATCTCTTGGTACCAAGAGGGCCTGGCCTGCAAGGTAGAAACCAAAACCCCCCTCCAACACACACACATGCGCACACCTCTAAACATTCAAGTGTACAGATGCTAGCACCATTGTTTCTACAAGCCTGACAGAAGCTGAGCTCTGTTTCCATTCTCCTCTCACATCTGCCTGGTGGGAATGCTCTAAGGTGGGGGTTCACAGACTTTGTTGCACATTAGGATCAGCGAGGAAGAAAGCTTTCACAAATCTTGATGTTCAGGTCACTGCTCATGCCAATGAAATCAGAATATTCGGGTGTAAGACCCAGACACCAGTATTTACTGGTGACTTCTATGTGCAGCTAACTTCAAGAACCAAAGATCTTTGTTGTTGTTGTCATTGTTTTGAGACAGAGTCTCGCTCTGTCGCTCAGACTGGAGTGCAGTGGTGCGATCTTGGCTCACTGCAACCTCCACCTCCTGGGTTCAAGCAATTCTTCTTCCTCAGCCTCCCGAGTAGCTGGGATTACAGGTGTGTGCAATCATGCTCAGCTGATTTTTTGTATTTTTAGTAGAGACGGGGTTTTATCATGTTGGCCAGGCTGGTCTCGAACTTCTGACCTCAAGTGATCCGCCCTCCTCAGCCTCCCAAAGTGCTGGGATTACAGGCATGAGCCACCACGCCCAACCCAAAGATCTTTATTCATCATCAAACACGGGCCTGTGGTGGGGATTGTTAAAAATTGAGGTGAAATTCATATAAAGTTAATCATTTTAAAGTATACAATT
Organism: Colobus angolensis palliatus; assembly: GCF_000951035.1. Taxonomy (NCBI): domain Eukaryota; kingdom Metazoa; phylum Chordata; class Mammalia; order Primates; family Cercopithecidae; genus Colobus; species Colobus angolensis. Next base: position 9,529,366 of record NW_012119487.1, read on the forward strand.
TAGTGGCATTTCACACGTTCACACTGTTGTGTAACCATCACTTCCATCTAGTTCCAAAACATTTTCATCACCTCAAGGAGAAACCCTGTACACATTAAACAATTGTTCCCCTCTCTCCCTCTCCCCTCAGTCCCTGTCAACCACTCATATGCTCTCTGTTTCTATGGATTTACCTATTCTATGTATTTCACATAAGTAGAACCAGACAATATTTGACGTTTTGTTTCTAACTTCTTTGCTTGGCATAAGCTCATCCATGTTGTAGCATGGATCAGTACTTCCTTCTTATGGCTGAATAATATTACCTGGTATGACTAGGCCACATTGTATTTATCCATTTAACCGCTGATAGACATTTGGATTGTTTCCACCTTTGGGCTGTTGTGAATAACGCTGCTTTGAACATTCATGTACAAGTTTTTGTTTGAATACCTGTTTTTGATTCTTTGGGGTATTCTAGGAGCAGAATTGCTGGGTTATACGGTAATCTGATGCTACTTTTTTTTTTTTTTTCTAGACAGGGTCTGTCTGTAGCCCAGGCTGGAGTGCAGTGGCCAGATCATGGCCCACTGCAGCCTTGGCCTCCTGGACTCAGGTGATCCTCCTCCCTCAGTCTCCCAAGTAGCTGGGACCACAAGCGTGTGCCACCACACCTGGCTAATTTTTTAAAAAATTGTTGTAGAGATGGTATTTCCCTGTGTTGTCCAGTCTGGTCTCGAACCCCTAACCTCGCATGATCCACCTGCCTCGGCCTCCCAGAGTGCTGGAATTACAGGCATGAGCCACCCACTTCTGGCTGATGCTTAACTTTTTAATGAAGTGCCAAACTGTTTCCCACACATGCTGCACCATTTTACATTCCCACCAACAATGTACAAATGTTCCAATCTGTCCACATCCTTGTTAACACTGTTTTTCATGTTTTATTATTATAGCCATTCTTGTAAGTGTAAAGTGGTATCTTATTGTGGTTTTAATTTTCATCTCCCTAATGATGAATAATATTGAGCATTTTTTTCTTGTACTTGTTAACTATTTGTGTATCTTCTTTGGAGAAGAGTTTATTCAAGACCCAGATATTTTATACCTCCTAATCCTCATAGCACCACTGAGAGGAAAGGATTGTTCACATTTTTCTAGATGAAGAAACTGAGGCTAAGAGAATCTAGGTCGCCCCAACTCTAATCGATGACAGAAATCAAGGCCTGCTGATGCTTGAAATTCATACCATACACACGCCCCAAATATTTCAGTGTGCAGACACTTGTGCCAAAAGAGAAATACAGTCAGAGAGCTACAGGGGGCCAGGCGCAGTGGCTCACGCCTGTAATCCCAACACTTTGGGAGGCGGAGATGAGCAGATCACCTGAAGTCAGGAGTTTGAGACCAGCCTGGCCAACATGGCAAAACCCTGTCTCTACTAAAAGTACAAAAATTAGCCAGGCATGGTGGCAGGTGCCTGTAATCCTAGTTACTTCGGAGGCTGAGGCAGGAGAATCACTTGAACCCAGGAGACAGAGGTTGCAGTGAGCCAAGATCGTGCCACTGCACTCCAGCCTGGGTGACAAGAGCAAAAACTCCGTCCCAAAAAAAAAAGCTATAGGGTGTGGAGGAGGAGGAGTGAGCACAAGAAAACTGAAGCCCCTGCGGAGGTCTTCAGGTAGAGAGGGAGTGGGGTTCCATATGGGTTTGGAGTGACAGAGAGAGGGATACAGTAGAGAGACCAAGCGTGAGTGCCAGGGACCAGCAAGTCATATTGAAGGAGATGCATTTTTTCAGGCCTGTTTATGTAGCAGAGAAAGACACAGTTGGAGTGTTCAGCAGGGGGCCCAGGGTGGAGGTCACTCAGGTTTTATGCTCCGGACTCCTTTGTGCCCTGAGAATTCTCTAGGCTTGGCCACAATCAGCTCCAGCTGCTGATTCTGGGACAGACTCAGACAGACCCAGCCTCACCCAGGTCACACAAATGGAAGTGGTAAGTCGATGCTCCACACAGGCAGCTGCCTCAGCTGCAGGAAACCTGGAGGTGTGAGTCGATATTTCTGTTACACTCTCAGTTTCATCAGAAATCAGTGCCAGAAAATGGCTTTGCAGCTCCGTGTGTGTGTGTGTGTGTGTGTGTGTGTGTGTGTGTGTGTCTACGGGCTCCAACAATCTTTGTACATTGTACTCTAAGAGGTGCAAAGTGAGATTGAGGGGTAAGGAGGGATGAGGGGGAAGGAGTTCTGATGATCTGAGGCTGGAGGAGAAATAAGGACCAGAGCTGCCCTCAGGCCTTGGAGAGCAGCCTTCACCTCTGGAAATGATGCTGAAATATTTCGGCCTCTCTCTCCTGGGGTTTCCTGTTTCCTATTTGGTCTCTGGTTTCCAGGCAACACATGAATACCCCCAAACTCCTGAAGTGTATGGGTCTCCAAATGTCCTTCTTCCTCTAAAGCTCACATCCGTAATGAGTTTCCCATCTGCTCAGTCTCCCAGGGCAGCCCATCCATTCTGCTGTCTCCAGAGACAAAAGCAATCGAAGATGCTTGTGGTCTGAGGTGTGTGTGTGTTTCTACGCTCCCCCTGACCCCGCCACTTTGTAGGTTTCTCCAGTTTAATGAGTCTTCCTGCAAAGTCAGTTTGGCTGAATTGCATTATTAGGGTGGGGAGCAGGCAGGAGGTTTAGGGTTTGCTGATTTGATGCAGTAAAGAACCGAGTCTGGCAGGAGCCCAGCAATTTAGAAGAAAAGTGGGGGAATAAGCCCCAAACTTAACCCACTGGTGAGCTATTGGCTAACTTTCTCTCAGGAGAGTAAAGGGGCTGTCTTCGGGAACTCTGGTGGGTTTCAGGGGACTTGAAACTTCCTTAGATTCATGATAAACTGGATTCATGATTCACTCCCACCAGATTCAGAGAACCTGGTGGGAGTGAAGTATAAAATTGAAGGGGGCAAAATTTTGGAGAATTGCATTAATTTTTGTTTTTAGTATACTTAATACATATCAATTGCATTAATATTATTTGCATAATGATAAAGTTAAATAGTACTTCAAGGCTTAGAACAACAGTCCTTTGTCACTCTTATCCAGCTCTGAGCTCCAATCTCAAGGGCAACCTATTTTTAGTTTTAACTATTTGTAAAAATTTACTTTGGAGAGGGGTGTATTAGTCTGTTTTCATGCTGCTGATAAAGACATACCTGAGACTGGACAATTTACAAAAAATAGAGGTTTAGTGCACTCACAGTTCCACATGGCCGGGGGGCCTCACAATCATAGCAGAAGGTAAAAGTCCCTTCTTACATGGTGGTGGCAAGAGAGAGAGTGAGAGCCAAGCAAAAGGGGTTTCCCCTCATAAAACCATCAGATCTCATGAGACTTATTCACCACCATGAGAACAGTATAGGAGAAGCAGCCCTCATGATTCGGTTATCTTCCACCGGCTCCCTCCCACAACTGTGGGAATTACGGGAGTGTAATTCAAGATGAGATTTGGGTGGGGACACAGAGCCAAATCCTATCAAGGGGCAAAGCAAAGTGGTTGAATAGAATCTCCCAGTAACTGTCCCTCTGCAGGAGCATCAAATTGAGCAACTATCCACACAAAAAAGCACCTTCCAAAAAGATGCATTGGAGAAGGTAGGAAGGACAGTCTCACATTGCCTAAACCATCCCTACCCCAACCCCAGTCAGGATGGTAGGAGACAGAAAGTGCCTGCTTGGGGAAGAGAAAGGGAAGTGAGTGTGGAACTTCGAATTAGAACTTAGTGCCAGCCCCACCACAGTGGAACAAAGCTCCATACAGAGCTACTGCAGCCTGAAATTCCAGGCTGGGGCCCACAGAGGGAGAATTTAGACCTAGCCCAGGCCAGAGGGGAGTATACCGCCCAGGCAGGAGGAGCCAGAGTCCCTGTCCACTTCATCACCAGGAAACTAAAGTGGCATCAGGCCCCAAATAAACTTCAGTGGCTGGCAGGCAGGCTTTAGAAACCTTGGTTCTTGGATGAGACCCAGTACTGTGCTGATCTGAGAGGCCATGGGTTGAAAAGTGAGTCAGTATTGAGAGGTGAAGCCAGCTATACTTCCTGGGTCGAGTGGGGACTTGGAGAACTTTTCTGTCTAGCTAAAGGTTTGTAAATGCACCAATCAGTGCTCTGTGTCTAGCTAAAGGATTGTAAATGCACCAATCAGCACTGTGTAAAAATGCACCAATCAGTGCTCTGTGTCTAGCTAAAGGATTGTAAATGCACCAATCAGCACTCTGTAAAAACGCACCAATCAGTACTCTGTAAAATGAACCAATCAGCAGGATGTGGGTGGCGCCAAATAAGGGAATAAAAAAAAGCTGGCCACCCCAGCCAGCAGCGGCAACCTGCTGGGGTCCCCTTCCATGCTGTGGAAGCTTTGTTCTTTCACTCTTCACAATAAATCTTGCTGCTGCTCACTCTTTGGGTCCGCACTACCTTTATGAGCTGTAATACTCACCGCGAGGGTCTGTGGCTTCATTCCTGAAGTCAGCGAGACCACAAACCCACTGGGAGGAACAAAAAACTCCAGACGCCCCACTTTTAAGAGCTGTAACACTCACCCTGAGGGTCTGCAGCTTCACTCCTGAAGTCAGCGAGACCACAAACCCACCGGAAGGGAGAAACTCCGGACACATCTGAACATCTGAAGGAACAAACTCCGGACACACCATCTGTAAGAACTGTAACACTCACTGTGAGGGTCCATGGCTTCATTCTTGAAGTCAGCGAGACCAAGAACCCACAAGAAGGAATAAATTCAGACACAGTATGACATCAGTGGTGGCCGCCGCAAGAGTGCCCATGTCACCCTTCCCCCAGCTCCAGGCAGTGCAGTTCAGAGAGACTCCCTCTACTTGGGAAGAAAGAAGAGTACAGGAGACTTTGCCTATGAATCTAGTGCCAGTTTTGCCACAGTGAAACAAAATACAGGGCTGAATCCCCACCTAGACATACTTCTAGACTTGTCCTGGGACAGAAGGGAATCCATCACCCTGGCAGAAAAAACCCAAGTCCCAGCCTGCTTCACCACCAGCTGACCAAAGTGACCTTGGCCTTTGAATAAATATCAGTATTAAGGCAGTAGCAGCTGCAGGCATTGAGCTAGCCCTGGTACTGCACTGGTCAGGGAGACTGTAGGCTTTGGTATGACCTAGCATAGTGCCAGCTGCAGAGGCCATGGATATGTCCATGTCAGCCCTCCCCCAATTCCAGACAGTGCACAGCAGAGACAGAATCCTTCTACTTGGGGTAAAGAGGGAGGTGAGCAAGGACCTTAGTGTGGAAACTCAGGGAACTATCTCTGATTTTCCAGAACTACATCAGGGTTGGCAATCTTGGAGTTTGCAAGACTCACAGTGAACCTTGGGTTAGGGCCCCCTCTACCGCAAAGTGGCTGCATTGACCACAGATTTAGTGAACTCAACAGGTGGTCCCTTTTGAATTACTGGAAGGCTCCCTGAAGAACAGATACAAATAAGGCCTGACAGTGAAGACTGGAATAAGTATCTACTTCATCAATGCCCAGATATTGATGAATGTACACAGGCATCAAAAACATTCAGAAAATATGGCCTCACTAAATCGACTAAATAAAGTACCAGTAATGACCCTGGAGAGATGGAGATGTGTGACCTCTCAGCCAAGGAATTCAAAATAGCTGTTATGAGGAAGTTCAGTCAACTTACACACACACACACACACACACACACACACACACACACACACACACAGAAAAACAATTCAGAAATTTATCAGAGAAATTTAACAAAAAGATTGAAAATTTGAAAATAAATAGAAATCCTGGACCTGAAAAATATAATAGGATAGATCAAGTAGAAAATGCATTTGACATCTTCAGTAGAAGAATTGATCTAACAGAAGAAAGAATCAGGCTATTTGAAAATACACAGAGGAGAAAAAGGAAAAACAAACCAAGAATTAAAAAATAGCTTCAAAAGAGCAAATGTAAGAGTCATTGACCTTAAAAAGGGAGTAGAGACAGAAAAAGGGGTAGAAAGTTTATTCAAAGAAATAACATCATGGAGTGGGGAGAAGAAGAAAAAATCAGAAAACTTTCCAAACCTAAAGAAAGTTATGAATATCCAGTTACAGGACGGTCAAAGAGCACCAAGCAGATTGAACCCAAATAAGACTACCCCAAGGCATATACAAATCAGACTCTCACAGTTCAACAAGAAAAAGAGGATCCTAAAAGGGGCAAGAAAAAAGAAACAAATAACATATAAAGAAGTTCCAGACCAGGTGCAGTGGCTTACACCTGTAATCCCAGCACTTTGGGAGGCTGAGGTCAGAGGATCACCTGAGGTCAGGAGTTCAAGACCAGCCTGGCCAACATGGCAAAACTCTGTCTCTACAGAACAACACAAAAATTAGCTGGGCATGGTGGCTGGTGCCTGTAATCCTAGCTACTCAGGAGGCTGACGAAGGGAGAAGAGCTTGAACCTGGGAGGTGGAGGTTGCAGTGAGCAGAGATCATACCATTACACTCCAGCCTGGGCAACAGAGCAAGACTGTCTAAAAAAAAAAAGAAAAAGAAAAAAAAAATCTCCAGTACATCTGATAGTGGACTTCTCAGTGGAAATCTTAGAGGCCAGGAGAGAGTGGGATGCCATAATCAAAGTGATGAAGAAAAAAAAAAAATTACAAATGAGAATACTGTATCCAGTAAAGCTATCTTTCAAACATGAAGGAGAGATAAGGACTTGCTCAGGCAGACAAAAGCTGAAGGAATTTATCACCACCAGACCTGTCTTACAAGATATGTGAAAAAGGAGTTCTTCCATCTGAAATAAAAGGATGCTAATATGCAAAAAGAAAGCATTTGAAGATATAAAACTCACTGGTAAAAGTACGTACATAGTCAGGCTCAGTGGCTCAAGCCTGTAATCCCAGCACTTTGGGAGGCTGAGGTGGGTGAATCATTTGAGTTCAAGAGTTTAAGACCAGCCTGGCCAACATAGTGAAACCCTGTCTCTACTAAAATTAGCCAGGTATGGTGGCGGGCACCTGTAATCCCAGCTACTAGGGAAGCTGAGACGCAAGAATCACTTGAACCCGGGAGGCAGAGGTTGTGGTGAGCCAAGATCGCACCACTGCACTCCAGCCTGGGTGACAGAGCAAGACACTGTCTCAAAAAAAAAAAAAAAAGAAAAAAAAGAAAAAAGAAAAGAAAGTATGTACATAGACAAATTCAGAATAATATAGTAATTTAGTAATTGTGGTATGTAAGCCACTCATATCTTTAGTATGAACACTGAAAGACACACCTGTCAAAAAGGATAACTACAATTTTTTAAGAGAGACAATATAAAAAGACTTAAATTGACAACAAAAAATCAAAACGCAGAGGGGAATGGAGGTAAGTATCTTTTTTTTCTCTGTCTCTTTTTTTGCAATCAAACTTAAGATGTCATCTTAATAATTTATTACAGCTAAAGATAAGCCTTTAAAATAATTTACTACAGCTAAAGCTAAGCCTTATGGTAACTACAAAGCAAAAACCTGTAATAGATACACTGAAAAAACAAGGAATTAAAATATACTACCAGGAAACAAGTAACAAAATGGTAGTAGCAAATCCTTACCTGTCAATAATAACACTGAATGCAAATGGACTTAATTATCCAATTAGAAGACACAGGGTGACTGAATAGGGATTTTTTTTAAAAAAAGGCCCAACTATATGTTGCCTACAAGAAACTCACTTCTGAAAAGCCACACATAGGTTGAAAGCAAAGGAATAGAAAAAGGTATTCTACATAAATGAAAACCAAAAACAAGCAGGAGTAACCACACTTTTATCAGATAAAACAAACTTCAAGTCAAAAGCTCTAAAAGGAAACACAGAAGGTCATTATATAATGATAAAGGGATCGATTCAGCAAGAGGAAATAACAATTGTAAATACATATGTACCCAACACTGAAGCACCCAGATATATAAAATAATATTAGAGCTCAAGGAAGAGACAGACCCCCATACAATGATAACTGGTAACTTTAACACTCCACTTTTAACTTTGGAAACCATGCAAATACATGAAAATTAAACAACATGCTCCTAAACAACCACTGAGCCAAAGAAGAAATTAAAAAGGAAATAAAAACATTTCTTGAAACAAATGAAAATGGAAATACAACATACCAAAACCTATGTGATACAGCAAAAACAGTACTCAAAGGGAAATTTATAGCAATAAACACCTACATCCAAAAAAGTAGAAAACTTTCAAATAATGAACCTAGTGATGCACCTCAAGGAACTAGAAAAGCAAGAATAAACCAACCCCAAAGTTAGTAGAAGAAAGGAAATAATAAAGATCAGAACAGAACTAAATGAAGTAGACGCTAAAAAAAATACAAAGGATCAAAAAACGAAAAAGTTGGTTATTTGAAAATATAAACAAAAACAATAAATTACTAAACTAACCAAGAAAAAAAGAAGACCCAAATAAATAAAATTAGAAATGAAAAAGCAGACATTACAACTGATATCACAGAAATACAAAAGACTGGCCACGTGCTGTGGCTCGTGCCTGTAATCCCAGCACTTTGGGAGGCTGAGGCAGGCAGATCACTTGAGGTCAGGAGTTTGTGACCAGTCCAGCCAACATGGTGAAATACAACAAATTGGCCGAGTGTGGTGGCAGGCGCCTGTAATCCCAGCTACTTGGGAGGTTGAGGCACAAGAATCACTTGAACCCAGGAGGCAGAGGTTGCAGTAAGTCAAGATCGTACCACTGCACTCTAGTCTGGGTGACAGAGCAAAACTCTGTCTCAAAAAGAAAAATAATAATAATACAAAAGATCTTTAGAGACTATTATGAAAAATTATACACTAACAAATTAGAAAACCTAGAGGACATGGATAAATTCCTAGACACATATAACCTATCAAAATTGCGCCAGGAAGAAATAGAACTGAAAAGACCAATGACAAGTAATGAGATTGAATCAGTAATGAAAAGTCTCCCAGCAAAAAAATCCCAGGACCAGATAGCTTTATTGCAAAATTCTACCAATTTTTATTAAATTTTTTTGGAGACATGGTCTCACTCTGTCGCTCAGTCTGGAGTGCAGTGGTGTGATCATAATTCACTACAGCCTCAAACTCAGGCTCAAGTGATTCTCCCACGTCAGCCTCCTGAGTCACTAGGACTATAGGTGCATACCATCATGCCCAGCTAATTATTTTTTGTAGCTACAGGGTCTTGTTGTGTTGCCCAGGCTGGTCTCCAGCTCCTGGCCTCAAGCAGCCCTCCCACCTCAACCTCCCAAAATGCTGGGACTACAGATCTGAGCCACTGCACTCAGCCTACCAATGTTTTTAAAAAGATTTAACACCAATTCTTCTCAAGCTATTCCAAAAAGTGAAGAGGAGGGAATTCTTCCTAACTCATTCTATGAGGCCAGCATTGCCCTGATACCAAAACCAGATAAGAATACAACAACAACAAAAGAAAACTTCAGGCCACCATCCTTTATGAACATAAATTCAAACTTTTTAACAAAATACTGCCAAGTCAAATTCAATAGCACATCAAAAAGATAATACACCATGATGAAGTGGGATTTATCCCAAGGATGCAAGGATGTTTCAACATATGCAAAGCAATAAATATGATGCATCACATTAACAGAATGAAGGATAAAAACCATATAATCATCTCAATAGACACAGAAATAGCATGTGATAAAATTTAATGTTCCTTCATGATAAAATTCTCAACAAATTAGGCGCAGAAGGAACACACTTCAATATAATAAAGGCTATATATGACAAACCCACAACTAATATCATACTAAATAGAGAAAGGTTGAAACCCCTTCCTCTAAAAACTGGAACAAGACAAGGATGTCCACTTTCACCACCCCTATTTAATGTAATACTGGAAGTCTTAGCCAGAGCAACTAGGAAGAAAAAGAAAGGACATCCAAATTTGGAAAGAGAAAATCAAATTGTCCCTTGTGGCAGATGACATGACCTTATGTATAGAAAAGCCTAGACTCTACCAAAAACTGTTATAACTGATAAACAAATCCAGTAAAGTTGTAGGATACAAAATAAACATATAAAAATCAGTAGTGTTTCTATACAGCAATAATAAATGAACTGAAAAATCAAGAAATGAACTGCATTTACAACAGCTAAAAAAAAAAAAAAAAAAAAAGGAATAAACTTAACCAAGGATGCAAAAGACCTTCACGATTAAAACTACAGAACACTGATAAAAGAAATGGAAGAAGACACAAACAAATGAAAATCCATCCCATGCTCAGGGATTAGAAAAATTAATGTTATCAAAATGACTAAAGCAATTTACGGGTTCAATGTAATCCCTATCAAAATACTAATGACAGTCTTCAAGGGAATAGAAAAACAATCCTAAAATACATATGGAACCACAAAAGACCCCAAATAGCTAAAGCAATATATATAAAAAAAAAATAGCAGGAGGCATCATACTACCTGACTTCAAAATACATGACAAAGCTATAGAGTTATAGTAACCAGAACAGTATAGTGTTGGTATAAAAACAGACACATAGAACAATGGAACATAATAGAGAATCCAGAAATCCACATATTTAAAGACAACTAATTTTTGACAAAGGCACCAAGAACATGCATTGGGAAAAGGACACCTTCTTCAATAAGTGGTGCTGAGAAACTGGATATCCATATGCAGAAGAATGAAACTAGGCCCCTAATCTCACCATATACAAAAATCAACTCGAAATGGATTAAAGACTTAAAAGTAAGACCCAAAACTATAAAAATGCTAGAAGAAAACATAAGGAAAATATGCTTCAGCCCACTGGTCTAAGCAAAGATTTTATGTCTAAGGTTTCAAAAGTGCAGCCAAAGAAAATAGATAAATGGGACTATATTAAACTAAAAAGCTTCTCCCCAGCAAAGGAAACAAGAGAGTGAAGAGACAACCTACAGAATGGGGGAAAATATGTGCAAACTACTCGTTTCACAAGGGATAACATCTAGAATATACCAGGAACTCAACACCAAAAACAAAAACACTAAAAAATGGACAAAGAATCTAGAATTATACACATTCCTCAAAAGAAAATATACAAATGCCCAAAGAATATATATTGAATAGCAGGAGGCATCATACTACTGATGAATACTATTGAATATGAAAAACTGCTCAATATCAACCAGGTGCAGTGGCTCACACCTGTAATCCCAGCACTTTGGGAGGACGAGGCGGGCAGATCACCTGAGGTCAGGAGTTCGTGACCAGCCTGGCCAACATGGTGAGACCCCATCTCTACTAAAAACACAAAAATTAGCTGGACATGGTGGTGCACACCTGTAATCCTAGCTACTTGGGAGACTGAGGTGGGAGGATTGCTTGAACCTGGGAGGCAGAGGTTGCAGGGAGCAGAGATCACGCCACTGCCTAGGTGACAGAGTGAGACTCCGCCTCAAAAACACACTTAATATCACTGATCATCAAGGAAATGCAAACCACAATTAGATATCAGCTCACACCAGTTAGAATGCTACAATATGGTTTGGATATTTGCCCCCTCCAAATCTCACGTTGAAATGTGATCACCAGTGTTGGAGTGGGGCCTGATGGCAGGTGTTTGGATGATGGGGGAATATGCCTCATGAATGGCTCAGTCCCCTTGGTGATGAGTGAGTTCTTGATCTGAGTTCATGCAAGATCTAGTTGTTTAAAAGTGTGTGTTACCTCCTCCCTCTCTCACTTGCTCCTGCTCTCACCTTCTGATACAGGTATTTTGTCTTCACCTTCCACCATGATTTTAAGCTTCCTGAGGCCCTCACCAGGAACAGATGCCAGCGCCATGCTTCCTGTACAGCCTGCAGATCTGTGAGCCAATTAAACCTCTTTTCTTTATAAATTACCCAGCCAGCAATATAAATTACTGGCATTATAGCAATGTAAAATGGCCTAATACGGGCTCTTACCAAAAAGGCAAAAGTTAACAAACGCTGATGAGAATGCAGAGAAAAGGAAACTCCTACACTGTTAATGGGAATGCGAAGTAGTGCAGCCATTACAGAACACAGTACGGAGGTTTCTGAAAAAACTAAACATAGAACCACCTTATGATTCATTCAGCAGTCCTGCTACTGGGTATTTATCCCAGTAAATACCCAGGAAAGGAAATCAGTATGTCGAAGGGGTACCTGCACCTCTATGTTTATTACAGCACTATTCACAATACTGACAATATGAAACCGTCCTAAGTGTCCATCAGTGGATGAACAGATAAAGCAAATGTGGCTTATATACACAAGGAAATACTATTCGGCCATAAAAAGTGAAATCCTGTCATTTTTAGCAACAGGGATGGAACTGGAAGACATTCTGTTAAATGAAATAAGCCAGGAACAGAAGAGCAAATATCACATGTTCTCACTCATATGTGGGAGCTAAGAACACTGACCTCATGGAGGTAGAGAGTAGAATGATAAATACCAAAGACTGAGAAGGATGGGGAGATAAAGAGATGTTGGCTAATGGCTGCAAACATACAGTTACATAGAAAAACTAAGTTCTAGTGTTCAATAGCACACTGGGGTGAATATAGTTAAAAATAATTTATTGTAAATTTCAAAACAACTAGAAGAAAATATTTAAAATGCTCCCAACACAAGGAAATGATATATGTTTGAGGTGGTAGATATTCCAATTACTTTGGCTTGATTGTTCATTACACCTTGTATACATGCATCAAAATAGGACATGTACCCCAGAAACTTGTGTGATGATTATGTATCTATTTTCAAAATTTACCTTCATATTTAAAGGCTCTGATCTGTTTTTCGTTGCACACTTTATTGACTTCCACCATAAAAGATAAGGATTTATCTCTCTCTGTCTCTTTTTTTTTTTTTTTTTTTTTTTGAGACAGAGTCTTGCTCTGTTGCCCAGGCTGGAGAGTGCAGTGGCGCAATCATGGCTCACTGCAACCTCGACTTCCTGGGCTCAAGCAATCCTCCTATCTCAGCCTCCCAAGTAGCTGGGACAACAGGCACATGCCACCATGCCTGGCTAATTTTTAAATTTTTGGTAGAGATGGGGTTGCCCTATGTTACCCAGGCTGGACTCAAACTCCTGAGCTCAAGTGATCCTCCTGCCTCAGCCTCCCAAAGTGCTGGATTACAGGGGTGAGCCACCACACCCAGTTGGGATTTATCTCTTACACCAACCTCCCCTCTCTCCCACACACATGCACACACTTCCACTCTTCCATCTCACAGTAAGTTGTATGGCAATATATAAAAATTAAGATTCAGTATTTGTATTATTGCTAAGTAAACACTGTTCCTAGCTGAGTCTTGTGATGTCAGATTACATTTTCTTTCCTATACAGAGTCCTCACCTCTACCCTACCCCCATATTCAGAATTGCCTTTTTTTTTT
>NW_012119487.1:9542863-9580127 GCF_000951035.1 Colobus angolensis palliatus
CGCCCAGAAGAAATCCATGCGTGGGAACACTAGGCCATGATCTTTGCCTGATTGCTAAAGGAAGAATCTTGTTAAACAAAATAATATCATAAATGGGAACGTGCATGGGAGCAGCGAAAGCAGTGGGTTAGGCCCTGGTTGCTGCCTGTTAGAAGTCCCCTGGCCCCCACACACCCACAGCCGCCCAGGCATGATGTAATCCTTTATTATTTCCCAGGAGATCTCAGATCTGTTTTCCTCTGAAATATTAGGACTCTCATCAGCCCTTTGGTCACAGTTAACAGTGTGTCATTTACATCTATGTGTGACTTTGTCACTCTGTGGCACCCAAGTAGAAAGAAGAAGGTAAAGGCACATTATAAGAATCCGTTCTATTCCCTCTCTGCTGTCCTAGTTGCCAAATCAGCGGAAAGTTTAGATGGGCGGTATGTTTACTGGAAGGAAGGGCAGAGCCCCAGAGAGGCTGCGGACTGAGATCTGCTCTGTCTTCTGTCTGGAAAGGGAAGAAATTCCTACACCAGAAGCAACAGGAGTTGGGAAGCAGAGAGCAAAGAAAGCAGGCAATTTCTGCAGGAGGGAGGAAGGGGAAAGGGGAGGGAAGAATCATGGGTCCCAGGCAGGGGGGGATTTAGCATGAAACGAATGAAGCTTAAGCCTCAGCACCCTCACTTGCAAGGACCCTTCCAAGTTCCTGGGAGAGGCCCCCAGACATTTGTTTAAAATTTGTAAAATTTGGAAAAGTGAGCTATATTAACCACAATCCAACTATAGCCACTCAGGAGGCTGAGCCTGGAGGATCACTTGAGGCCATGAGTTCAGGATCAGCCTGGACAACCTAGTGAGCCACCCATCTCTAAAAAAATAAAAATAAAAAATTAAGATTACAGGCCAGGTGTGGTGGCTCACAACTGTAAGTAATCCCAGCACTTTGGGAGGCCGAGGTGGCCAGATCACGAGGTCAGGAGATCAAGACCATCCTGGCTAACACGGTGAAACCCCATCTCTACTAAAAATACAAAAAAAAATAGCCAGGTGTGGTGGCGAGCACCTGTAGTCCCAGCTACGCAGGAGGCTGAGGCAGGAGAATCGTTTGAACCCAGAAGGCCGAGTTTGCAGTGAGCCAAGATCAAGCCACTGCACTCAAGCCTGGATGACAGAGCAAGACTCGCCTCAAAAAAAAAAAAAAAAAAAGAAAAGAGATGCAGAGAAAAGGGAACACTTATACACTGTTGGTAGGGATGTAAATTAGTACAGTCTCTCTGGAAAATAGTATGGAGATTTCTCAAAGAACTGAAAACGGAACTATCCTTTGATCCACCAGTCCCACGACTGGGTCTCTTTCCCAAAGGAAAATAAATCATTTTATCCAAAAGCCACCTGCACTATTTCTAATAGCAAAATCATGGAATCAGCCTAAGTGTTCATCAACAGATGACTGGATCCTAAAATGTGATATAGATACACCATGGAATACTACTCAGCTATAAAAAGAATAAAACCATGTCTTTTGCAGCAACGTGGATGGACCTGGAGGCTGTTATCCTAAGTGAAATGACTCAGAAACAGAAAGTCAAAAATCACATGTTCTCACTTATACGTGGGAGCTAAACAATGTGTACACACAGCCATACAAAGTGAATCACAGACACGGGAGACTCCGGAAAGTGGGAGGGTGAGGAGGCGGGGGAGGGATGAAATATTACCTATTGGGTACGATGTACACTATCTGAGTGATGAGTACACTCAAACCCAGACTATACCATCAGGCAATATATCCATGTAACACAACTACACTTGTACCCCTAAATCTGTAAGAACAAACAATATCATCAATCATTTTGAAAGACAACACATAATTGCCTTTTTTGTTTGCTTTCTTTCCTATGTAACCATCACTCATTTTTCTCAGAACTGCCCCCTCACCCCTCCGTGTAATTAGATGGCCAGGTAATGGGCCACTTTTTCCTCTGAGATATCCCTCCCCTGGCCACAGCCTCCTGCTCTTATCTGGCTCTGAGAGCTCAGAGCTGCCATCTCAGAACTTCCCCCTTGACCTCATTCTGCAGATTTTCATCCCTCTCCTGAGCTGCTTGTCTCCCCGTCTTTCTCTTTCTTGGTTTACCCCTGCATTTTGGTGGAGCTCCTGTTCCAGTAGTTTTCTGAGAAAAGGGTTGGGGGGTTGGAAATCGTTTTAAAGTCTTACATGTCTGAAAATGCCTTTAGTCTGTCTTTATAAGATTTCAAATTTAGGCCAGGCTCAGTAGCTCATGCCTGTAATCCCAGCACTTTGGGAGGTTGAGGCGGGAGAACCACTTGAGGACAGGAGTTTGAGACCAGCCTAAGCAACATAGTGAGACCCTGTCTCAATAATAATAATAATAATGAGATTTCCAAGTTTGGCTGGGATTGAATTGGAGAAAGACATTCCCTGTAACTTTGAAGGTCTTCTACCTGCCAATGCTGCAGGTGAGAAACCTCATCCCATTCCCATTACTGATCTCAGTATGTGACTTCTTTTCTCTACACCCCCGGCTACTGGGACTATCTCTTTATTCTTGATACTCTGACAATTCAAGATTCAGTGCCTTGGTGAGGGTCTGTTTTCATTGTTCTTGTTGGGTATTCTGTGGCTCCTTCAAACTATTGATTTACAGCCTCAGTGCTGAAAATATTTTTTATAGTAGTTTATTGATAATCTCTCCTCAGTTTTCTCTGGTCTCTCCCACTGAAACGTCTTCAGTATGATATTTGACCTTTCTCATTTTCCATCTCTTTTTGTTTTACTTCTTTGGAGAGTTCCATGGATTTCATATTCCAACTCTCACTAAATTGATTGTGACTATCATATTTTTCATTTCCAAGAGCGACTTGTTCTCTGGGTGTTCCTATTTAAAAAAGAAAAGAAAAGAAAAAAGCATCCTCTTTATTTTATGGATCTTATCTTTCAGAGGATGATGACAACTGTTTTAAAGTTTTTTTCTGTACCTTACATTATCTTTGTTTCCTGAACTCCTTCGCAGTTATGTTTATTTGTGCATTTGCTTTGGGCCCTCTCTTGAACGTTGGAGGCTGCCTGGTATGGATAAAAAATACATATATAAGCCAAACAAAACAAAAAGTACACAAAAATAAACCTCCCTGGGTGGGCACAGTCGCTCACGCTTGTAATCCCAGCACTTTGGGAGGCTGAGGCAGGAGGATCACTTGAGGTCAGTTCAAGACTAGCCTAGGCAACCCTATGTCTTCTAAAAGTAAAAAAATTAGCTGGGCATGATGATGCATACCTGTAGTCCCAGGTATTCAAGAGGTAGACATGAGAGGATCACTAGAGCTCAGGAGTTCAAGGCTGCAGTGAGCTATGATCACACCACTGCACTCCAGCCTGTGTAACAGAGTGAGACCCTGTCTCAAAAAAAAAAAAGTATAATAAAAATACGCGCTCCTCTTTAAGAAGAAAATAGAGGTTTTCTCAGTAAAGTGCTTTGCTGGGTAAATTCATTAGTATAGAATTTTAAATTCCAAATCAGATTGCATTTTCCTATACACTATATTTTCTGTTCTTTGGATCACCTGACACCCAAAGAATAGTAAGAAACTTCATTTGAATTAAAATTTGTTTTTAATATAAGAAACATATTGTAAACACTCCTTTTGGTTTTTGTTTGTTTCTTTTGTTTTGTTTTTTGTTTGTTTTTTTGAGACGGAGTCTCGCTCTTGTCGCCCAGGCTGGAATGCAATGGCACAGTCTCAGCTCACTGCAACCTCCGCCTCCCGGGTTCAAGTGATTCTCTTGCCTCAGCCTCCAGAGCAGCTGGGATTACAGGTGCCTGCCACCACACCCGGCTAATTTTTGTATTTTTAGTAGAGACAGGGTTTTGCCATGTTGGCCAGGCTGGTCTCAAACTCCTGAACTCAGGTAATCCACCTCCTTGGCCTCCCAAAGTGCTGAAATTACAGGTGTGAGCCACTGCGCCCAGCCTAAACACTCCTATTCTTGAATTAGTCACCAAATTTGTGAAATTTTGTTTAAATAATTACAATAATCATAAATCTACAGCAAAATAAAATATTAATGATTCAAAGTGATTTTTTTTCATAAAAAGCATGGTTTTCAAAACTCAGCACATGCCCCTCTCACGTAAGAATAATTCTACATATACTTCTACTGCTGCAGCAGAGGGGTGGTTGTTATAAATAAAGTGATTTCTGAACATTTTCCCTAAAATCTGAACACGGGAAATTTGCTGTTTGCTTACCAGTGACTTTCTCCTCCTCTGGTGACCCCAGGCTATCCAGGTGGTTGAGTGGGGCTGCTCCGAGCATGGGGACAAGGCACAAGGGCTGCTGGGCTTCTCTACAGAATGGCCAGCCCGAGACCTACCTATTTTGTTGGGAGAATCCAGTTTTAGTAGCTATAGGTCTTTTCTCCTGGGCTGGCCAGTTTTTCCAGAGAATCCTCTGATCTCCCACTGGAAAGTAGCAGCTGGGCTGCTCAGAACTAGGTGAAAGAGGGTCCCTGGGGTCTCAGGACACAGGATGGGGACTTTCACTCTATTGCCTTGATTTCAGTGCACGCTTTTCTCCTCCCTCTGCTGGGCTTAGTTCCCTGGAATCCAAGTCTGTCTGTCTGTCCTGTTTCTCCAGAGAATGAACTTCCTGTGTCCCACAAGGCATGAGGGGAGGAGAGGTGGGCTCTGACTGTACCTTGTACAGACTTCACCCCTTCCTGCCCTCTCCTCTGCCTTCTGAGGGAGATGGCACCTGCCTTTGCTTCCTTGTGTCTCACAGGCCTCTTCTACTTACTCCATTTTGTCTTTGAAACAGTTGTTGACATCACTTATCTTTGTTCTTAGAAGTTGACACCTTTTTTCTTTTTTGAGACAATGTCTCGCTCTGTTGCCCAGGCTAGAGCGCAGTGGTGTGATCATAGCTCACTGCAGCCTCAAACTCCTGGGCTCAAGCAATCTTCCTGCCTCGACCTCCTGAGTAGCTAGGACTACAGGTGCTCACCACTATGCCCAGCTAATTTTTAAATGTTTTATAGAGACAGAGTCTTGCTGTGTTGCCCAGACCAGTCTCAAACTCCTGGACTCAAGTGATCCTCCTGCCTCAGCCTCCCAAAGTGCTGGGATTGCAGGGGTGAGCCTCCATGCCTGGCCTGCAAATGTTATTAACAGCATCTTAGAATGGTGGATCTTTTCCAGAAGGTTTTCAGTTTACTTTGTCCAGATCCATCAGAGGAATTACTATCTGGGACTATGGCCTTACAAAAAGCCTTATTGTGGCCTCACAAAAGCTATGGCCTTACAAAATGTATTTTTTAAATAGTAAGTTGAAATTAATCCTTGATCTATGGACTGCAGAGTGTGAAAGCAACATTACTCCTTGTACATCTCCATCAGAGTTCTTAAGTGCATTGTCAGTGGGCAGTAATATTTTGAAAGGAATCTTTTTCTGAGCAGTAGGTCTCAACAGTGGGCTTAAAATATTCAGTACACCATACTGTAAACAGATGGGCTCCATCTGTTCCATTTATAGAGCACAAGCAGAGTAGATTTAGCAACTCTTAAGGACACTCAGATTTTCTTTCTTTCTTTTTTTTTTTGAGATGGAGTCTGGCTCTCTCGCCCAAGCTGGAGTGCAGTGGCGTGATCTCGGCTCACTGCAAGCTCTGCCTCCTGGGTTCATGCCATTCTCCTGCCTCAGCCTCCCGAGTAGCTGAGACTACAGACACCTGCTACCATGCCCAGCTAATTTTTTTGTATTTTTAGTAGAGACGGAGTTTCACCATGTTAGCCAGGATGGTCTCAATCTCCTGACCTCATGATCCTCCCACCTTGGCCTCCCAAAGTGCTGGGATTACAGGCGTGAGCCACAGCACCGGGTCAGCACTAGGATTTTCAGAAAGGCAAATAAGCCTTGGCTTCAACTTTAAGTCATCAGGGGCATTAGCCCTAAAGAAGAGAGTCAGCCTGTCCTTTGAAGCTTTGAAGCCAGGCATTGACTTATCTAGCTATAAAAGTCCCCGATGGCATCTTTTTCTAAAAAGAGGCTATTTAACCTACATTGCAAATGTGTTTAGTGTAGCCACCTTCATCAGTGATCTTAGCTGGATCTTCTGGATAACTTGCTGCAACTTCTAAATGAGCACCTGCTGCTTCACCTTGAATTCTTATGTGATGGAGATGGCTTTTGAAACCTCATGAACCAATCTCTGCTAGCTTCCAAGTACTGTTCTGCAGCTTCCTCACCTCTCTCAGCCTTCATAGAATTGAAGAGAGTTAGAGTCTTGCTCTGGATTAGGCTTTGAGTTAAGGGAATGTTGTGGCTGGTTTGCTCTTCTGTGCAGACCAGTCAAATTTTCTCCATATCGGCAATAGGGCTGTTTTGCTTTTTAATCATTTGTATGGTCAATGGAATAGCACTTTTAATTTCTTTTAAGAACCGTTCCTTTGCACTTACAACTTGGCTACCAGTCTGGCACAAGAGACCTAAGTTTCAGCCTATCTCAGCTTTTGACCTGCTTTCCTCCCTATGTTTAATCATTCCTAGCTTTGGATTTAAAGTGAGAGATGTGTGACTCTTCCTTCCACTCATACACTTAGAGGTCATTGTAAGGTTATTAATTGGCCTAATTTCAGTATTGCTGTGTCTTGGGGAATAGGCCCAAGGAGGGAGGAGGGAGGCACAGAGAGAGAAAGATGGGGGAATGGCTGGTGGGTGGAACAGTCAGAACACATACAACATTTATCAGTTAAGTTCACCATCTTGTATGGATGCAGTTTGTGGAGCTTCAAAACAATTATACCAAAGCCAGGCGCTGTGGTGCGTACCTATAGTCCCAGCTACTTGAGAAGCTGAGGCAGGAGGATTGCTTGAGCCCAGGAGTTCAAGGCCAGCCTGGGCAATATAACAAGGCTGTCTCTAAAAAATAAACAAAACCAACAACAAAAAATCACCCTGATAACATCAAAAATCACTGCTCACAGATCACCGTAACAGATAAAATAATAATAAAAAATTTGAAATATTGCGAGAATTACCAAAATGTGACACAGAGACAAAAAGTGAGCAACATGCTATTGGAAAAATGGCACCAATAGATTTGCTCAATGCAGGGTTACCACAAACCTTCCATTTGAAACCAGTGCAATATTTCTGCAAAGTGCCATAAAACAAGGTATGCCTGTACTGAGTAATGCAGTGTTCGAATCTTCTAGCAAAGTGAACAGAACTACACAGAAGCATGCTTTGAAATTGCCAATTTAGGAAATTATATTTGTTTTCAAAACTTGTTATTTCTTGGAACTCCACTCATAGGATTTGTTAAATGTGTGTATAAAAAGTACATAAACCTATTAATATTATTTTCTTTGCAACAATAACTCATAGCACCAAGTAGAGCCAAAAACATGCACTCATAATATTGCAACAGCTACACACAAGCGAGATTATATGGTGACCATGTCTCTCCTATGCATTCCCGTGCCCATTCCCAATAACGTCCACCTTAACCTTCAATTTGGAGTTGTCAGCATTTTCCTGCTCCGAATTTTGACTTGATGTCAATGGAGTCCTTCAAATTGGAAATTTCTCTATGTTGATTAAACTTCAGTGCTCATAGAATTATCATACTTTTGCCTGTTTTATCAAATTCACTCTTCTCAGGTTTTGGGATTTGAAAAAATATATGATTTCCAAAAAAATCGCCCAGAAGAAATCCATGCGTGGGAACACTAGGCCATGATCTTTGCCTGATTGCTAAAGGAAGAATCTTGTTAAACAAAATAATATCATAAATGGGAACGTGCATGGGAGCAGCGAAAGCAGTGGGTTAGGCCCTGGTTGCTGCCTGTTAGAAGTCCCCTGGCCCCCACACACCCACAGCCGCCCAGGCATGATGTAATCCTTTATTATTTCCCAGGAGATCTCAGATCTGTTTTCCTCTGAAATATTAGGACTCTCATCAGCCCTTTGGTCACAGTTAACAGTGTGTCATTTACATCTATGTGTGACTTTGTCACTCTGTGGCACCCAAGTAGAAAGAAGAAGGTAAAGGCACATTATAAGAATCCGTTCTATTCCCTCTCTGCTGTCCTAGTTGCCAAATCAGCGGAAAGTTTAGATGGGCGGTATGTTTACTGGAAGGAAGGGCAGAGCCCCAGAGAGGCTGCGGACTGAGATCTGCTCTGTCTTCTGTCTGGAAAGGGAAGAAATTCCTACACCAGAAGCAACAGGAGTTGGGAAGCAGAGAGCAAAGAAAGCAGGCAATTTCTGCAGGAGGGAGGAAGGGGAAAGGGGAGGGAAGAATCATGGGTCCCAGGCAGGGGGGGATTTAGCATGAAACGAATGAAGCTTAAGCCTCAGCACCCTCACTTGCAAGGACCCTTCCAAGTTCCTGGGAGAGGCCCCCAGACATTTGTTTAAAATTTGTAAAATTTGGAAAAGTGAGCTATATTAACCACAATCCAACTATAGCCACTCAGGAGGCTGAGCCTGGAGGATCACTTGAGGCCATGAGTTCAGGATCAGCCTGGACAACCTAGTGAGCCACCCATCTCTAAAAAAATAAAAATAAAAAATTAAGATTACAGGCCAGGTGTGGTGGCTCACAACTGTAAGTAATCCCAGCACTTTGGGAGGCCGAGGCGGGCAGATCACCTGAGATCAGGAGTTCGAGACCTGGCCAACATGGCGAAACCCTGTCTCTACTAAAACTACAAAAATTAGCTGGGTGAGGTGGTAGGCACCTGTAATCCCAGCTACTTGGGAGGCTGAGGCAGGAGAATCGTTTGAACCCAGAAGGCCGAGTTTGCAGTGAGCCAAGATCAAGCCACTGCACTCAAGCCTGGATGACAGAGCAAGACTCGCCTCAAAAAAAAAAAAAATATATTAAGACTACAGTCTTCTCCCTCCCTGACATCCCTCGGTCACAATTCCTTTCTTATTGGGTGGTATTTGGAGTGACTGTGGGCATTTTTGGTCTCTATCTAAGGAGAAATTGAGTTGAGAGTACGTTTACTTACGTGATTTGCAATCACCTTCAAGTATAGTTTCTAGCAGCACCCCTCCCTCAGTGAAGGAATGGCTTCTAGGGGCATCTCTGTTGTCTACTGTATTGACTTCATACCAAAGTTCCTATCGAAATATAAATGTGACTTTCAACACCTGGCACCAGAAGTTGGTGGGAAGTGGAAGAGAAAGAATGTTGAAAACATATGGAGTTGGAAGCTAGTTTGTAGAAAATTATTTCAGCTATGGTAAATGTAAAAGGCAGGGTTCGATTCTCACTGATGTCTAGTCAACATTTTCTTCTTCCAGGATACTCTCCCTTGCCGTGACTTTTTTCTTTTTTTCTTTTTTTTTTTTTGAGATGGAGTCTCCCTCTGTTGCCAGTGCAGTGATGCAATCTCAGCTCACTGCAACCTCCACCTCTCGGGTTCAAGCAGTTATCCTGCCTCAGCCTCCTGAGTAGCTGGGACTACAAGCGCACGCCACCATGCCCAGCTAATTTTTGTATTTTTAGTAGAGATGGGTTTTCACCATGTTGGCCAGGATGGTCTTGATCTCTTGATCTCGTGATCTGCCCTCCTTGGCCTCCCAAAGTGCTGGGATTACAGGTGTGAGCCACCACACCTGACCTGTTGTAACTATTCTTAATACTGCTGTGAATACAATTATAAACACACCATACTTTTTTTTTATTTGTTGGGATTGAAAAAATAGAATGTATCAATTCTTGAGTTAAGTATAAACTCATAGCAATATTACAGAAATTTTTGATCAACTGTGCTGGAAAAAACACTAAATTATGTTTCTATTATTTCTGTAGAAAATGGCACTACAAAAGTGTTGGCATTTGGAGTGGTCATCAAAGAGTAGGCAGCCAAAAGCACATGGAAAAATATTATAGAAGTGTATCAGTTAATAAAAATGGGAATTTGCTGGATTTTGTGATGTTTGTGGTATTTGTCAGCCTTTAAAAATTTATAACTTGATGTCATCTATTTTCTTATTCTAAATATTTACTTTTATACTCAATTTTGTATTTTTTTATTTTATGTTATTTTTCTTGAAGAGATCTCCAATTATATAAGCTTCAGATTCACAAAACTAGATCTGTGCCTGGACTCTGGCGTGGGGCCCAGGGATTTATACCAGCAGATATTCTCAGCCCTCAGCAGCCCTGGGGTCCCTAACCCACTCTTCCCCAAAGTCCCCAACCCAGCCCTCACCTCAGGCCTGAGAGCCATCAACAACTTAAGGCCGAGGGACTCTTTGCTCCTCTGGGGAGCAGGAGGGTGTGTGAGCTAGTGAGACACACACTTGCTGGATTAGACCTCCGGGGACTTTTCCGCCAGCAAAGTCCTGCCTGACAGGGTGGTTGGCCATTGTGTTAGTACCCACCACCCTCCTGTGAAGGGTGAGCCCCTGGCCCTTGTGCCCTGGGCTGAGGTCTCAACCACCAACAGCAGTACTTGAGGCTGAGTCTGCTGTAGACTTTAAAAACAGGACCGGTGACCAGACACAGTGGTTCATGCCTATAATCTCAGCATTTTGGGAGGCCAAGGCAGGAGGATTGCTTGAGCCCAGGAGTTCAAGACCAGCCTGGGCAACATAGGGAAACCTTGCCTCTAGAAAAACTTTTAGAAAGCCAGGCGTGGGGCCGGGTGCGATGGCTCACGCCTGTGATCCCAGCACTTTGGGATGCCGAGGTGGGAGGATCGCTTGAGGTCAGGAGTTTGTGACCAGTCTGGCCAACATGGTGAAACCCCATATCTACTAAAAATACAAAAATGAGCAGGGCGTGGTGGCGCACAGCTGTAATCCCAGATACCCAGGAGGCTGAGGCAGGAGAATCCCTTGATTCAACCCGGGAGGTGAGGTTGCAGTGAGCCAAGATGGCGCCACTGCACTTCAGCTTGGGCGACGGAGCGAGACCCTATCTATCTCAAAAAATAGTTTTTAAAAACCCAGGCATGGTGGCGCATGCCTACAGTCCCAGCTACTCGGGAGGCTGAGAGCAGCTTGACCCCGGGAAGCCGAGGCTGCAGTGAGCTGTGATCATCCCACTGCACCCCAGCCTGGGTGACAGAGCAATACCCCATCTCCAAAACAAAAACAAAAACAAAAAACAGGACCAGCAGGAATAGTCTGCTGAGGATTGGGACCCCTGAATGTTCCTGAGAGACTTAAGCGTGTGTAATTCAGACGTCTTCCCTGCTGTGGCTGGTCTTCCCGCCTCCCCAGCCATCTGCCCGAATGAGTGCTTACTAATGGGCCAGAGAGCTCTGAGCCGGCCTGTGCCGGGCATCCAAGCAGGGCTCTGGGGGCCCCTCTCAGTGAAACCACATGACTGTGAAAACAATCTCCTGCTCTTCTTCACCCTGACCTTGGGTCATTCTGGCCTAAAAGATTACATTGCTCCCAGCCTCGGGGAAGTTTTTGTACAATTAGCTCCAACTCTGCAGAAAGACCCCGCAGAGAGAGCTGTGGGGTGGAGCAGGGCTGTCCTGCCCCACTTTCACCAACTCAAGCATGAAAGGATGCTGACCCCGTGTGGCCACATTTGGAGGTGCATCACGGGGAGAGAAGAAAGGCCCCAGCACGGTCCTTTGACCTTGCTCTGTCCCTGCTCACCTCACAAGACTCTGGGGAGAGGACCTGGCCCCCATCATGGCCTGCTGACTCGTTCTCCCCTAGCGAAATGTCCCCACCAGTTGCTCTCAACTCTGTGCAATTATTAGCCTATGACTTTCACAGGCCATTTGAGCTCAGATGGGTGTAGATGAGCTGAAAGGGCAGGATAGATTTTGACGGGGTGAGAAGGAGTGTTTCTCACTCACCCAAAACACTGAGCACAGTGTCCCAAACATAATGTGGAGTAAACACGCGCATGCACACGTGCACTTCAGGTGCAGGAGACAGCCCAAGCAGAGGCAAGCAGGCAGGTATGGAACGGACTTGGAGGGCTGGAGAGTAGAGCTGCTTTTTGGCAGAGATTTCAGGTTAGTGGAGCACTGAGCTGAATTTTCTAGAAGCTGGATTCCTAAGCCCCAATTCTGGGCTCTTTCTCTGACCACACAGCTGTGTGGAAGGAAAGGGGCCTGAGTTCTGCCATCTGGGCTAGGAAGAGGAGTCAGTATAGAGCCAGCCAGTTGTAGCATTTCTGATTCCATCTGAATTCCTAACACATCAAAATCAGATTCCGTTCTGGACATTCATTTTTTTTGTTGACGCCGTGATTGAGGTCTCATGAAAAGAAGGTGCCATGCCTAGGACAAATGAGGAAGGAGAGGCTCAGAAAAGTTAAATAGCTGTGTCTTAAGTCACAGCCACTCAGTGTGTGAAAAGCCAAGCTGGAGTTTGAACATGATAAAAATACACCATGGCTGCTGGGCTCCAAAGTGCAACCTGCAGCTTCTAAGGGAACTAAAACCTAACTTGTTCCCATCTCCCCCAGCTCAATCCACTGTCCCTGCTATAGCAGAGCCATCACCTCAAGGCAAATTGGATCCCATCACCCACTGCTCAAAACTGAGCAACTGTTCTCTGGTCTCAGGATAAAAATGGTATGTGTATCTTGGCGTCGCAGGCCTCCTAACCTCACCCGTTGCTCTCACCACATCACTTGCCATTCTTCCCTCCTGTGACATGGAACTTCAGCCTTGGTTCCATGCCTTGGCCTCCCAAAATGCTGAGATTATAGGCAGTTCCCTAAACAGCCAGCCTCTCAGATCTGGAGGACCTTGATTAGTAAACTAATCACCAGGGGATTTTGATAAAAATACAGATTCCATTTCACCAGCCTGGTTTGGGGCTGCATGTTCTGAAGCTCTAAGAAGCTCCCAGGTGGTATGAATCTTCCAGGTCCACAGAGCACAGGTGAGTAAAGAGGTGCTAAACACACCACGTTCCCGTCACCTTTGACCGCAGCCAAACTTCCTTTGATCTGAAACTTTTCCCCTTCTTCCCTAAGCCCCCTTCCTGTATCTTTCACCTGGTTGGCAAGCCTACTTCCTCTCCAGGCCTCAGCTTAGGTGCTTCTGCCTCCATGAAGTACTCCTGACCCCTTTGAGACTGATTAGGGCATGTCTCATCTGTTAGAGATGCAAATAGAAATGGGCGAAATGGGACCAGGCACAGTGGTTCACGCCTATAATCTCAGCACTTTGGGAGGCCAAGGCAGGCACATCACCTGAGGTCAGGAGTTTGAATCCAGCCTGGGCAACATGGCAAAAACCCCATCTCTACTAAAAATACAAAAATTAGCCAGGCGTGGTGGTGCACACCTGTAATCCCAGCTACTTGGGAGGCTAAGGCACAAGAATCGCTTAAACCTGAGAGGTGAAAGTTACAGTGAGCCAAGATCACACCACCGTACTCCAGCCTGGGCAACAGGGCGAGACTCTGTCTCAAAAAAAAAAAAAGAAATGGGTGAAATGGGCCAGGCACAGTAGTTCACACCTGTAATCCCAGCACCTTGGGAGGCCAAGGATTGCTTGAGCCCAGGAGTTTGAGACCAGCTTGAGCAACATAGTGAGACCCTGCCTCTACAAAAAATACAAAAAGTAGCTGGGTGTAGTGGTGCATGCCTGTAGTCCCAACTACTCAGGAAGCTGAGGTGAGAGGGTCACCAGAGCTGGGGCAATCAAGGCTGCAGTGAGCTATGATTGCGCCACTGTACTCCCAACTGGGTGACAGAGTGAGACCCTCTCAAAAAAAAAAGGAAATAGAAATGGATAAAATGATAAGATAGCTGGGATTTGTCTTAAAATACTCAAGAAAAAATACGGGAGCAGGTACATGAAACAAAAATGGCAAAATATCAATCATTTTGATTGTCATTGAAGCTGGGTGATGAATACATGAGAGCTCATTGTACTGTCCTCTCAATATTTGTATTTGTTTGGAAGTTTTCAAAATAAAAAACTTTAAAAAAAAGTTTTTAATAGAGATAGGCTCTTGCTATGTTGCCCAAGTTGCTCATGAGCTCCTGGGCTCAGGCAGTCCTCCCACCTTGGCCTCCCAAAGTACTGGGATTACAGGTGTTAGCCACCATACCTAGCCAGAATAAAAAGCTTAAAAAAATAAAGCCTGAGGCAAGTACCTCTCCCATGTACTCCCTTAGGCGACTGTCCCTGTCCGCCCCCACCCTACAGCACTTATCGTGCTGCCTCATGAGTGTAGAGTTTTTCAAGGGCTGAGATTGTACTGTGTTTTGTTCATTTTTGTACACCAGCCCCTAGCACAGTGATTGGCACAGAGTAAATTCTCAAAATATTTTTGTTGAATGATTGAATGAAAATCCTGCCAGGTTATGTTAGTTAGCAGAAAAGAAGCAAATCATTGAAAATACATGTCAAAAAAAACAACGCATATTGTTTTGCCTTACGTAGAGTTGTGCTGCATTTGCTCCCGGAATCCTCTGTAAAGGTCACTGTGTCCCAAGAAAGATTCAGTGTCACATGAGAGAATCCATTCAAATCGTTAAGAAGAAAGCAAATTTAGACACTGGAACTCTGCCATGTATAAGGGAGAAGGGTGAATGGGTATGTGATCCAAAGGTGTTGAAAATAGAGAGTCATTCATTCAATCACCAAATATCAGTTCATTGTCTAAGCTTCAGCTTTGCCTGCAACGCTGGAGACTACTTCTCCGAAGTAGTTACTTGCATGAGATTATATGAATGGAAGCCTGTGTATATTGGCCACATGAATGAGGCAGAAGTGGGTTTTGGAAGGGTGGGGAAGGGTGTTGTTTGTTTTGTGCAGCGATACCCCAAAGGAAAGGGGAGAGAACAGCGAAGTGGGCGGGATGGTGAGATATCTAGCCCCACGCCAATGGGACTAAAGGGGTAACTCAGGGCTAGAGGCTAAAGAGCTGACTTTGTAGGACCGGGGGTGTCAGTCTAGTGACAGTCTGAGGCAACCCCAGGGACCCTAGGAGTTGAGAATGAGCCCTTCTCTGCTCCACTGCCCACACACATCTGCTCAGACCCAGTACTGCTTTAACATTCTGAGATCTCTGGGTGACCACCAGCAGCAGGCGGCAGGGAGAAAGGAATACTGTCTGTGTTTTCTGGCCTGAACAATGGGATAAACAGGGATGAACATTCACAGGCATGAGAAATAGAGTGGGAAGAGCAAGCTCAAAGGAGACACAGTGTGTTCACTTAGCAAGGTTGTTCACCAGAGAAGCTTCTTTCATGTAAGTGAGAGATAAGCTTGAGAAAACCAAAAGAGGGGCTCACCTGGTTCCTCCAGCAAGCTTTCAGGTCTTGTTATCCTCAGAAGCAGGACCAGGCCGGGCGCAGTGGCTCACATCTGTAATCCCAGCACTTTGGGAGACTGAAGCAGGTGGATCACCTGCGGTCAAGAGTTCAAGACCAGCCTGGCCAACATGGTGAAACTCCATCTCTAATAAAAATACAAAAATTAGCTGGGCGTGGTAGCAGGCACCTGTAATCCCAGTTACTTAGGAGGCTGAGACAGGAGAATTGCTTGAGTCCCGGGAGGCGGAGGTTGCAGTGTGCTGAGATTGCGCCACTGCAGCCCAGCCTGGACAAGAGAGCAAGACTCCATCTCAAAAAAATAAAGAAAGAAATAAGAAGCAGGACCAGGGGTTGGAGCTCTAAACAGAATCAGAAAATCAAAGTGGGTTTCAGAGTCAGGACAGCCACCACGTGAAGGGAATACAGCCGCATCATGGCAAGATCAAAATTTCTGAGGCTGACAATAAGAAAGGTGATGTAGGCTGGGTGTGATGGCTCATGCCTATAATCCTAGCATTTTGGGAGGCCGAGGCAGGCAGATCACCTGAGGTCAGGAATTCAAGACCAGCCTGGCCAAGATGGCGAAACCCCATCTCTACTAAAAATACAAAAATTAGCTGGGCGTGATGGCACACGCCTGTAATCCCAGCTACTCAGGAGGCTGAGGAACGAGAATCACTTGAACCTGGGAGGCGGAGGTTGCAGTGAGCCGAGTTCTTGCCACTGCACACCAACCTGGGTGACAGAACGAGATTCCATCTCAAAAAAAAAAGGTGATGGAGTTCTTTGATAGCACATCCCTGACCTAGACTGGTAAAACTCACATACTGATGACCTTGTGTTCAGTCTTACTCATTTCTTTATGCCAGGTCCCTAGCACAGTGTCTAATGCAAAGGAGGTGCCGAGTCAATGTTTAAAAAAATCAATGAAAGAGATGAATGCACTTGGAATGGCGTTGATTTTTGCTTTGCCTCCAAGCTAGAACAAATAATTGAGCTCACTCATATCCATGTTATCATTACTATCCAGGCTACTGTGTTAATATTTAATAACTCCCTTATTCTCCCAAACTTCAGGGAAATTGAAGCTTCAGTAATGAGGGAAATTTTCGCTTGATTGTTTTCTATGGGAAGTCAACCACAGCTCACATCTGTTGCCCTCCATGAAGTCTTTGTCATTAATGGAATTTTGTACATGTTCTCCTTTCTGCTAAATCCAGACCTTGGAGAAAGAGACCCTCCCCATCTTTCCATTAAGAGGAAGTTTAATTGCATCTAGACTCTGGTTGGTTAGGGCTTGATTTTAGGTGGGCAAAGCAGACTTCAGCAAAATAAGCAGAGCCAAGAGAGGCTCCTGTTGTTTGGGTCAGGCTGTTTTTAGCAGTGAGGAAAGACCCTGGGGCTAGAAGGAGGATTGGTCACTAGGTGTGAACTACACGTTGGAGATTTCATCTGCTTGGGACCTAGCAGATGTGCCTATGAGGTCTTCTTTGCCAGCTACCCCATCCTGTCTTCCAGAGACTGCTGCATCCAGACATCTCTTGTCCCCTTTTGCTCCTGGACCTTACTACTTGCTCATCTAGCTCCCAGCCATGTTCCTTCCACTCCCATCCAGAGTTATTGACTTCAACTCTCTCAGCAGTAACAGACTGGTGCCTTTCAAGCAATAGTCATTCATTCCACAAACATTTATTGAGCCCTCAATATGTATCTAGCGCTGTTCTAGGCATTGGGAATATAGCAGTAAGATAGGCAAAATCCCTAACCTCATATAGCTTATATTCCAATGGGGAGAATGATAAATAAATAAATAAATATATATATATATATACACACACATTTTTTTTTTAATTTTTTGAGATAGAGTCTCACTCTGTCACCCAGGCTGGAGTGCAGCGGTACAATCTTGGCTCACTGCAACCTCTACCTCCCGGGATCGAGAGATTCTCCCACCTCAGCCTCCCAACTAGCTGGGATTATAGGCCTTTTTGTATTTTTAGTAGAGACAGTTTCACTATGTTGACCATACTGGTCTCAAACTCCTGACCCCAAATGATTCACCCACCTCAGCCTCCCAAAGTGTTGAGATTACAGGCGTGAGCCACTGCACCCAGCCAAAAAGGAATGCTATGTTCTTGCTAAACAAATGAACATGCCCAGAATTTCTGAAACAGGATGCACAGAGTGCCCACCTCTAAGAGAAGATGCTTCACTCCAACACTCCCCTCTCTAAACAGCAACTCTCAATAGGCAAAGCCTGAAGCAGGGCAGCCGCTCTAACAATAAGCACCACAACAGTGGCTGACTTTAATCACATGCCCTACTCTGTTAGCCCTCAGAACAGTGTAATGACCACTAGCATTAGACCATTTTGCAGAGGAGGAAACAGAGGCTATGAGAGATTTAACAGCTTGGTCAGGTTCACATAGCTATGCTTTGGCAGCACTGGAATTGTAACATGGTGACACCCTACCTCTACTAAAAATACACTTTGCCCGCTGCTACACTGCTACACAGGGACAGAAAAGGAAAACTATCTCAAGAGACAATGTGCAATGCTGAAATGGTGAAGGAAAAGCTTTTGGGGGAGTGAATGGGAGCAGATGGCCTGATTCCCCCCACACTAAATAGGGTGTGTGTATATATGTGAGTGTGGACACAAACACAGATGCACATACATGACCACACACATGCCCTCTGAGCCTTCCAACCAGAATCCACAGGCAGCAACATCTCCCTCTCTATAGCCTTTGTTGATCCTTGTTCCTGAAGCTAGAAAGGGAGGAGGGCCCCGAGATGAGTGTCTGAATGGCATGTCCTCAGGACAGCTCTGCTTAGTGACATTTGTAAGACCAGGGCTACAGTTATTTCAAGCAACTATAATTTCCCTTCCAGGATAATCTAAAACGTGATTTATACTAATGAAAACTAACACTGAGCATCTATTATATCCCAGTCACTGTGTTGAGCCCATTTAAATATGAATTATAGGCCGTGTACAGGGGCTCAAGCCTGTAATCCCAGCACTTTGGGAGGCCGAGACGGGCGGATCACGAGGTCAGGAGATCGAGACCATCCTGACTAACATGGTGAAACCCCGTCTCTACTAAAAAGTACAAAAAACTAGCCGGGTGAGGTGGCGGGCGCCTGTAGTCCCAGCTACTCGGGAGGCTGAGGCAGGAGAATGGCGTAAACCCGGAAGGCGGAGCTTGCAGTGAGCTGAGATCCGGCCACTGCACTCCAGCCTGGGGGACAGAGTGAGAGTCCGTCTCCAAAAAAAAAATTTTTTTTTAAATACATAAATAAATATGAATTATATATTGTCTCTCACTTTAAAAGGCTCAAGAGAGCCTGCCAACCTCTGACTCCAACCTATTTAGCCATATTGCTTGTACTTGTGCTTAATTTATAAATTAAATTGGAATTTCAAAGTCTCCGCTGATTGGCAAGTGGAATTACTAAATTGTATCTAAACTAAGTGAAGTTGAACATCTCACGACTTCTGAATGGCAGGGAGAAGATCAAGGAGAAGTGGACCAAGGGGCTGGCTCTTGAAATATCCCTACCCTCACCTTCGGGAAACCTTATGTCTATGGAACTGGGTGGGAGTTCTGGCCCCTCCTTCCACTAGTTGTCACAACTGGAATGGTTAAAAGCAATGATTCCCACCAGAACAGCTAAAATTTGAAAACTGACGATAGCTAGAGGAGCACCAGGAACTGTCATGCACTGCTGCTGAGAGTGTAAGGTGGTACAGCTACTCTGGACAAATCTTTGACAGTATTCACTAAACTGGACACACATACACCTTATCAGCCAGCAATTCCACGCCTAGGTATATAAGTAAAGTTTGTGCACATGTGCATTAAAAGACATGTATAAGAAGGTTCATCATAGCACTTTTGGTAACAACCAAAACTGAAAACAACCCACATGTCCAGCAAGAGTGGGATGGATAACAACACTGTGGTGTATTTACACAAGGGAGTACTCTAAGCAAGAAGGATAAATGGACTGAGCACAGTGGCTCACAGCTGTAATCCCAGCACTTTGGGAGGCTGAGGTGGGGGGATCATTTGAGGTCAAGAGTTCGACACCAGCCTGGCCAACATGGCAAAACCCTGTCTCTACTAAAAATACAAAAAAATTAGCTGGGCATGGTGACCCATGCCTGTAATCCCAGCTACTGGGGGAGACTGAAGCAGGAGAATCACCTGGACCTGGGAGACAGAGGTTGCAGTGAGCCGAGATGGCATCACCGCACTCCAGCCTGGGTGACAGAGCAAGACTCTGTCTCAAAAAAAAAGAAGGATGCATCATCTACAACCACATGCTACTCTGTGCACAGCTTTCCTAAACATCATGTTCAGTAAAAAAGCCAGATAGAAAAACACAGCGGCATGAATCCATTTACATAGCCATTTATATAAAGTTCAAAAACAGGCAAAAGTCATCTATGTTGCTTTTAAAAGCCAGGATAGAGGTTACCTTTGAGAAAGACAAAGAAGATAGAGATTGGGAGGGTTAGGTCCGAATTTCCTGGATGCTGGTAATGTTAACATTTCTTGGCCTGGGTGGTTGTTACATGGGTGTGTTCACTTTGTGATAATTTATTAATCTATAAGCTTATGACTTTTAAACTTTTGTGTAAATATATTCCTCCAGTAAATTTTTAAAAAAATAATTAGGCTACATCCCAAAAGACAAGGGATAGAGATGTAACTTTAAAAGTCAGATATGGGGCCGGGCGCGGTGGCTCAAGCCTGTAATCCCAGCACTTTGGGAGGCCGAGACGGGCGGATCACGAGGTCAGGAGATCGAGACCATCCTGGCTAACATGGTGAAACCCCGTCTCTACTAAAAAATACAAAAAACTAGCCGGGCGACGTGGCGGGCGCCTGTAGTCCCAGCTGCTTGGGAGGCTGAGGCAGGAGAATGGCGTAAACCCAGGAGGCGGAGCTTGCAGTGAGCTGAGACCCGGCCACTGCACTCCAGCCTGGGCAAGAGGAGGTGAGGTTTGCTTCCCAGGATGCCCAGTCTCCCAATATTTACCAAAGAGACTTGTGAAAAAGGCCAGGAATGGGAAAGGGGGTGTCAGGGCCTTTGAGGTGGGGCCAACTACCCAGAACTGCCTTGGCCACACTGCATGACTCTAGGCCTGTAAGCAAGGTTTCTGAGAGGACTGCTCTCCCATCCCTTGCCCTCACTCACATCCCCAAAAGCAACTTTTGCCCCTGGGCCAATGCTAATTTTCTTTCTGAGATGATCATCAGATAAGTTAGATGCTTCATATGGCCTCCATTCTTCTACAAAGAAAGGTCAATACTAGTCAGGTGCAGTGACTCACACTTGTAATCCCAGCACTTTGGGAGGCTGAGGCAGGAGGATCACTTGAGCTCAGAAGTTCGAGACCAGCCTCGGCAACATGATGAAACCCCATCTCTACGAAAAATTCAAAAAATTAGCTGGGCATGGTGGCACATGCCTGTGGTCCCAGCTACTCAGAAGCTGAAATGGGAGGAAAAAAAAAAGAAAGGTCAACACAGATAACTCAATCAAAAAACAGACTACAGGTTTAGGCCAGGCGTGATGGCTCATTCCTGTAATCACTTTGGGAGGCCAAAGCAGGTGGATCATGGGGTCAGGGGTTCAAGACCAGCCTGGCCAACATGGTGAAACCCTGCCTCTACTAAAAATACAAAAATTAGTTGGTTATGGTAGTGCACACCTATAATCCCAGCTACTTGGGAGGCTGAGGCAGGAGAATCGTTTGAACCCAGGAGGCAGAGGTTGCAGTGAGCTGAGATCGCGCCTTTGCACTCCAGCCTGGGCAACAGGGTGAGACTCCATCTCAAAAATAAATAAATAAATGAAAACAGGCTACAGGTTTAAACAGGCACCTCACCAAAGAGGACATTCAATTGGCCAAGAAACATATACAAAGATGTTTAACAGCATTAGTTATCTGACATATGAAAATAAAAATTAAAACTGCAATGAGAAACCATTAGACTTCCACCAGAATAGCCAAAATGAAAAGGACTCACAATATCAAGTGTTGGGATGCAGTGCAACTGTACATCTTATCCACTGCCTGCTGGGACTGTAAATTGGCCAATCACTTGGTAAACTGCTCGGCAGTATCCAAACATACCCAGCAGTTTCACTCCTGGGAATACACCCAACAGAAATGAGAGCTGTGTCCACCAAAAACATGTTGAAACATCCAGAGAAGAATGTTCACAGCAGCTTTATTCCTAATAGCCAAAAATTGGACTCAACCCAAATGTCCATCCCAGGAGAGTGAATAAATATATTGAGGCATATTCATACAAGGCAACACAACTCAGCAATAAAGAAAAGAATGAGATGCTGCAGCACACATCAGCCTGGATGAATTTCCCATAATGTAGAGTTAAGAGAGGCCAGTCATAAGAGCATATTTATTTATAGTATTTATTTATAAATAAATATATCTATTTAATATATCTAATGTTAATATTTAATTAATATTACTATTAATATTTAATATATTTAACAAATATACACATATTTATAAATAAATAAGAATGGACTACTGATATATGCAACAACATGCCTGAATCTCAAATGCATGATCTCAAATGTATGATCCCGTTTACATGAAGTTTTAAATAGGCAACACCAGTCTATGGTGGCAGAAGTTAGGACGGCAATCCTTTGCAAGATTGTGAAGTATGAACTGGGACGAGGTGCTGGAAATGTTCTGTACCTGGGTGGTGGTTACATTGATGTATATACACGTAAAAGTCCATCTAATTGCACACTTAAGATAGTACACTTAAGAGGGCATGTGAGTTACACTTCAATAAAAATGTAAGTTTAAAAGAAAGAAAGAAGAAACAAAGGAAGAAAGGAAAGAAGGAAAGAAAGAGAAGGAATAAAAGAAAGGAAGACTGGCAAAATTCTGCCCTCTTATATGAAAAATGGTATAGCCTTTCTAGAAAATAGGCATTTTCTTATAAAGTTAAACCTTCACCTACCATTTGACCCAATAATCCACTTTTAGGTATTTATCCTAGAGAAAGAAAAACTTATTTGACATGAAAGCCTGTATATAAATATTTATGCAAGCATCGCTCATACTTGTCAAAAACTGGCCACAACCCAAATGTCTTTCAAACAACTGTTACCTCTATACAATAAAATATCACTTAGCAAAGAAAAAGAATGGACTTGGGGCCAGGCATAGTGGCTCACCCCTGTAATCCCAGCACTTTGGGAAGCCGAGGTGGGCAGATCACAAGGTCAGGAGATCGAGACCATCCTGGTTAACACGGTGAAACCCTGTCTCTACTAAAAACACAAAAAAATTAGCCGGGCGTGGTGGCGGGCACCTGTAGTCCCAGCTACTTGGGAGGCTGAGGTAGGAGAATGGCATGAACCCGGGAGGCAGAGCTTGCAGTGAGCCAAGATTGCACCACTGCACTCCAGCCTAGGCAACAGAGCAAGACTCCGTCTCAATAAATAAATAAATAAATAAATAAGAATGGACTATTGATATATGCAACAACATGCCTGAATCTCAAATGCATTATGCTGAGTGAAAACCCAATCTCAAAATGTTACATACTATATGATTCCATTTTTATGACATTCTGAAAAAGACAAAAACATATAAGAACAGAATGCAAATCAGTAGTTGCCAGAGTTTAGGAATGGGGGAAGATCTGAATACAAAGAGGCAGCATGAGAGAAATCTTTGGGGTGTTAGAATTGTTCTGTATCTTGCCTGAGGTGATGGTTACAAAAATCTATATCTGTGAAAAATGCATGCAGTGTACATCAAAAAGTTAATTTTACTTTATGCAAATAAAACATTTTTTAAGTAAAATTTGGCTGGACATGGTGGTGGAAGCCCATAATCCCAGCACTTTGGGAGGCCAAGGCAGGTGGATCACCTGAGGTCAGGAGTTCGAGAACAACCTGGCCAACATTGTGAAACCCCAAAACCCCATCTCTGCTAAAAATCCAAAAATTAGCCAGGCATGGTGGTGGGTGCCTGTAGTCCCAGCTACTTGGGAGGCTGAGGCAGGAGAATTGCTTGAACCCGGGAGGTGGAGGCTGCAGCGAGCCAAGATCGTTTCATTGCGCTCCAGCCTGGGTGACAGGGTGAGACTCTGTCTCACACACATATACACAAACCCAACACCAAAAACCAAAAAAACACCCCGTCATTTTCAAATAAAAGCAAAAAAAAAAAAAGAAAAGAAAAAAAAAAGAAAGCCCTCAACCACACACAACCCAAAACAAAACTCTGCCCCCTCCGTCATGGGCTCTGGCCATCCTTCCTCCAAGCGCAAGCAGGAAGAGAAGATGGCAGAGGCCTTTGAGAATAGGATAAGACCTGGTTGAGAGCAGACATTCATGAGCTTAATTTCTTATTCTACTGTTCATGCGGCTTTGGAACGACCACCGCCCTATGAAATGCCATTAGCTCACTGTCCATTCTTGTGTGTTCGCCTTTTAATCCTTGGACCTTACCACTCGGAAATAGCTGGAGCTGCCACAACTCCCCAAGGAAGAATTTGCTGGCATCAAGCCAGTGAAGAGTCCCCCTGGGGGCACACAGGAGAACTTATCACCCACTAGATCCTTCTTACCCATAACCCACGGCTCCTCCCAGCTGGTGGGGCCAGGGCCATGAGCTGCTATTCACCCACATAGAGGGATTTATGGAACAGGGCCTTCAGGGTCACCCTGGATCATACAGTACCCGCCATGCCCCCACAGGGTCATGCCCATCACGCCTCAGCCTGTATGCACATGCTGCTTGCTGAGCTCAGAACTCCTTTCTCTCTCCCAAGGCTTTGCCCCTGCCCTCCTGGAATGTCACCCTTTCTCCCCCAAATGTGGCAGTATCTGTTACCTTGGCTGGTAGAACTTTCTACACCCAAGTCCTACTGATTCTTTCTCCTAAATACCCACAAATGATCTCCTCACCCTCACCATCCCCGACTGCTTCAGACCTTCAGCCCCTCTTGCCCCGACCATTGCTAGGTGGATAGCTTCTGGGCTGCCCTCTCTGCTCTGACCCCACACCTCTTCAATTCCCCTCCTCCTAAAACCCACTTTGTTCCCTCACCTAGGCAGGCTCACAAGAACCTGGTCAGGCCCTTGCTGCTTTCCCTGATCCCTACTGCTTCCCAGACACGTCCCCAGCACTCCTATAAAACCTGGCCACTTGGGGCCGGGCACGGTGGCTCATGCCTGTAATCCCAGCACTTTGGGAGGCCAAGGCAGGTGAATCACCTGAGGTCAGGAGTTCAAGACCATCCTGGCCAACATGGTGAAACCCCCTCTCTACTAAAACTACAAAAATTACCTGGGCATGGTGGTGCATGCCTGTAGTCTCAGCTACTCAGGAGGCTGAGGCAGGAGAATTACTCGAACCTGGGAGGTGGAAGTTGCAGTGAGCTGAGATTATACCATTGCACTTCAGCCTGGGTGACAGAGCAAGACACTGTCTCTAAAAAAAAATCTGACCACTGGCTCTTCCATTCCTCCATGTCTCTGCTCACACTGATCCCTCTGCCTGGAGTGTCCCTCCCTCCCCTCTGTCCACCTAGTAAACCCCTCATTTTCTTTAGGCCCTGCTCCAATCCACCTCTCTGCGAAGCCTTTCCTGACCACCATGCCATTTATCTGCCCCAGGAACATGCATTCATTCCACAAGTAGTTATGCCCCACCTATGTGCTGGGAATTAGGATGGATAAGGACCCTGCTCTTGGGGAGTACATTCACCCGGGCAAGGCTGATAATCCTTGCTATATCATCCTATATAATTTCAGAATGATTAAGGTAAAGGACTACAGAATGATAAGATGCTCATGGCGGCCTTGCTGAGGGGATGCCACGTAAGCAGATACCTGAGGAATTCTTCCTCACCCTCTGTGCACTGAGCACTCTGCATTCTTTTTGTTTGTTTGTTTTGTTTTTGAGACTGGGTCT
Organism: Colobus angolensis palliatus; assembly: GCF_000951035.1. Lineage (NCBI taxonomy): Eukaryota > Metazoa > Chordata > Mammalia > Primates > Cercopithecidae > Colobus > Colobus angolensis. The sequence continues at coordinate 9,568,129 of NW_012119487.1, forward strand.
TGCTCTGTCACCCACGCTGGAGTGCGGTAGTGTGATCTCAGCTTACTGCAACCTCCACCTCCCAGGTTCAATCGATTCTCCCACTTCAGCCTCCCAAGCAGCTGGGACTACAGGTGCGTGCCACCACGCCAGGTTAATTTTTTTAAACTGGAGTGCAGTGGTGTGATCTCGGCTCACTGCAACCTCTGCCTCCCAGGTTCAAGTGATCCTTCTGCCTCAGCTTTCCAAGTAGCTGGGATTACAGGTGTGCGCCACTACGCCAGGCTAATTTTTGTATTTTTAGTGGAGACAGGGTTTCACTATGTGGGCCAGGATGGTCTCAAACTCCTGAACTCAGGTGATCCACCCGCCTCGGCCTCCCAAAGTGCTAGGATTACAGGCGTGAGGCACCGCGCCCGGCCATGAGCATTCTGCATTCTATATGGTCTCTCCTTGGTAGGGTTGTGAGACTTAGCAAATAAAAACATTGCATAGGACATACTTACACCAAAAAATTGTTCTTGAAATTCAAATTTAATGGGACCACCTGTGTTTTATCATGCAACCCTTCTCTTAGGATCTCACTGCCCTGTGAGTTCAGCGAATGAGCACCCTCAGGGCCCAGCACTGTAGCTGGCTGCAGTAGGCACTCAATAAACACTAACAGAATGAGCCGTTAAGCAGATGAATGAGCAACACTTGCTAAGTTGTACTGCGTTTTGCATTTGCTGGCTGACTCCCCTCCTGCATGGCAAGCCCCTGCTTGCTTCGAGGCAGTGTTAGATGGCATCCTCTGTACTTAATGCAGCCTGAGGAGTGGTTTAGGGAGAATGTATCTGCCTTTTACTATCTATTATGTCTATTAGTGCCTCCCCTACCACCCCAAGTAATAATCAAATAAGAAAAACCCATTTTAGAGTGTGGCAATATATGTAATGACATGGAAACTGAGAAACATTTTTTCAATCATATGTATATGAATAAAAACACCTTTGGAAAATTTTGCTATATTTATAACCTGCAGTGTATAATCTATGAAAAACCTGCTTCCATCTAGTGCCCTAGCTACCCCTTTCCAACCAGACAGCCTCTACGAAACCCTTCCTCTTTTGGAATCATGGAGCTGGTATAAAGAGCTGACCGGTAGATGTCTGTTATACAAATGATGGCATGAAAAAATTTTACTGTGATTCTGGGCCTATGTGTCAATCTCCCCACTGGACTGGGATCCTGCACAGGCCAGCAAGGTGTCCTTATTGTCCCCATGCCCAGCACACAGCAGCAGCTCAGGAAATGAGGATTGAAAATCTATCAAGAGCCACATCTCATACTTGACATTAAAGCTTCCCCGAAGGAAGGCTGGTTCAAAAGCACACCGCATGTTGCCCTCTGGAGGTCAGCAGTCCCATCAAGGCCCAGCCCAAACCACACACTGGCAAGCAGCCCAGAAAGGGTATAGTCCAACTGCCCCACAAGTCCTGTGAATAAGCCCAGTCTTCGCTCCCCGTCCATAAAAGGACCACTGTCCCAGGACAGCCTCAGCTCCTGTTGGTTTCAACTCAGAAGGAGAATGTTGTTGCTTGAGCCTCTTTTGAGTTTTAAAAAGGACAAGGAAAGGCACTGTATGGAGTGTTTTACTTTTGACTTTTTTTTCATGACTACAAACTGTTGGATGTTGAAAACCTTGCATTTACTTGTGAATTGCCAGTCTGTGTTTGTGTATGGAGGAAGGTAAGACTTGAAGGGCTGGAATTATTTTCATTTTCCTTGTAAGTTTCTCCAGTACTTAGTTTTTCATTGAACATTCTATATTTACTTGTGTCATTATATCATTCTTTGGTGCATTTTATAACCTGTGATGCTGAAAGCTGCCTTCCTTCACATTATGGGCTGGAGTCAAATGGGCCAATACAGTCACACAGCATCCACCAGAAGTTAGTGCCATAGAACATGGTCCTGAATAAGCACACCATTTAGCTACAAGAATGAGCACACGAAGACTGTGTATAATAGTATCAAAGAATAATTCAAAGACGCAGAGTTAATTATTAGGGCACCATTTACTTGTATACAAGGGAAACCAATAATAGCTTTAGTTCATACATCAGAGCCAAAATAAGAAGTGGGGAAAGAGGAGAAAGGAGAAAAATGAAAAACTGCAGACGTGTGAAAGATAATGAACTTTGCCTTTTCTTGGATAAGCCGCTGATTAGCAGGCAGCTAGCTAAGAAGGCCAGAGGGTGTTCTGCCCTTGACATCTGGATGAATCATCAAAGAGGATAATTCCAGCTGCTTATGGATTCTCCAGGAGCCTTTGGAGTGGAACTGTGCTGTATCTGTGACAAGTTCCCTCTGTGTCACATGTGCCTGGGTCCTGGGAGAACACCTCCATCTCTGTTATGCATGTCTGCCCCATGACCTTTATTAAAAAATTCTCAATGCAAGCAGCCTAAATGTCTAACTTACAAGGAACAGGCTAAACAAACTTCAGTACAGTAAAACCTCAGCATGGAATACCAAAGATCTTTTATTTTTGAAATGGAGTTTCACTCTGTTGCCCAGGCTGGAGTGCAATGGTGCGATCTCAGCTCACTGCAAACTCCGCCTCCCAGGTTCAAGCAATTTTCATGCCTCAGCCTCCCAAGTGGCTGGGATTACGGGTGCCCGCCATCACGCCCGGCTAATTTTTTTATTTTTAGTAGAGACGGAGTTTCACTATGTTGGCCAGGTTGGGCTCAAACTCCTGACCTCAGGTGATCTGCCTGCCTTGGCCTCCCAAAGTGCTGGGACTGCAGGCGTCAGCCACCATGCCTGGCCCCAAAGATCTTTGAAGAATGTGATTTAAGAAAATGTTATAGTAAAAATATGTAATAATGTAGAAGTTGTTCATGATATACCATTAAGTTATGAGTTTGTAGGGACACAAACACTCAGTCCATAGCATGAAATCTGTATCAGTCAAGGTTCTCTAGAGAAATAGAACCAATAGGATCTATGTATATACATCTCTCTAGAAAGGGACTTATGAGAAGGTATTGGCTCATGTGAATATAGAGGTTAAGAAGTCCCACAATCTGCTGACTGCAAGCTGGGGACCCAGGAAAGCTGGTGGTATAACCTGAGAGCCAGAGGGCCGATGGTATAGATTCCAGTCCAGATCTGAAGGCCTGAGAAGCAGGGGTAGCAAGGGTAGGGGAAGACCCACATCCCAGCTAAAGTAGTCAGAGACCAAATTCAACCTTCTTCTACCTTTTTCTTCTGTCTATACCCTGAACAGATTGGATACAGTCCACCCACACTGGGGAGGGCCATCTGCTTGACTCAGTTCACCAATTCAAATGCTAATCTTTTCCAGAAACACCCTAACAGATATATTTGGAAATGATATTTATCTGGGCATCCCATGGCCCAATCAAGTTGACACATAAAATTAACCGTTGTCATAATCCAATGGGGAGAAAATGGTGCCTGAATATGAGCAGTGGTTGGGTGCCTGGAAGGAAGGAGATGGATTGAGAAGTCTCTAGCAGCCATAGTCAGCAGAACTTCATGCTAATCAGAGGTGGCGGTGAGAAAGATGAGTCTAGGACAACTGATGGTTTTGGTAGGATGAGTGGTGGTCACATTAAGTGAGACCCTTTTTCTTTCTTTCTTTCTTTCTCCTTTCTTTTTTCTTTCTCTTTCTTTCTCTCTTTCTCTCTCTCTCTCTCTCCCTTTTTCTCTCTCTCTCTTTCTCTCTTTCTTTTTATTGATGGAGTTATGGAGTTTTGCTCTTGTTGCACAGGCTGGAGTGCAATGGTGCGATTTTGGCTCACCTCAACCTCTGCCTCCTGGGTTCAAGTGATTCTCCTGCCTCAGCCTCCCGAGTACCTAGGATTACAGGCTTGCACCACCATGCCCAGCTAATTTTGTATTTTTAGTAGAGACAGGGTTTCTCCACATTGGTCAGGCTGGTCTCGAACTCCCGATCTCAGGTGATCTGCCCACCTCGGTCTCCCAAAGTGCTTAGGTTACAGGCGTGAGCTACCAGGCCAGGCCAAGACCCTTTCTTGTGCATTGCTGTGGGGAAAAGAAAGAGAGATCAGCCTGTTACTGTGTCTATATAGAAAGAAGTAGACATAAGAGACTCCATTTTGTTCTGTATTTGAGATATGGTTAATCTGTGACCCTACCTCCAACCTTGTCCTTGCAAGAGACATGTGCTGTGGTGACTCAAGGTTTAATGGATTTTGGGCTGTGCAGGATGTGTCTTTGTTAAACAAGTGCCTGAAGGGAGCTTGCTGGTTAAAGGTCATCACCATTCTCTTAATCTCAAGTACCCAGGGACATGTACATGGCCAAAGGTCACAGGGACCTTTGCCTAGGAAAGCTAGGTATTGTCAAAGGTTTCTCCCCATGTGATAGTCTGAAATAGGGCCTCGTGGGAAGAGAAGGACCTGATCGAGCCCAGCCCGACACCTGTGAAGGGCTGTTATGCCCAGACCATTTATTCCCCAAAGAAGACCACCAGAGTCCAGAGTCAAAGCCAAGTGGCAAGGATCTTTACTGCAAGTTCGAACTTGGTCCCTCCGTTCCACAACATACAAGAGGGCCCCGAACGATGCGTGTGCTCGCTTTTTATAGCCCGATGTAAACAGGATATGTAAGGTTACAGAGGAACAAGGGAATTCTTTTGGTTACAGCATTGCAATTGGTTAACACTTTAAGTTATATATTTAGCAGTTTTCTATTGGTTCCCGCACTTTCAGCAAAACCACAAACGGTTGTGACCTTATTGGGAGTCTCTCCAGGTGGTGTTTTTCCAAAGTTGAGATATATGGAGGAATGTGTTTGTACTGGGCCCAGGGCTGAGGAATGTGTGAATGTGTTTGTGTTGGGCCCAGGAAGTTGAGATATATGGAGGAATGTGTTTGTACTGGGCCCAGGAAGTTGAGATATATGGAGGAATGTGTTCTTTCAGGGTCTGTGCTGAGGAGGACTAGTACAAGAGGAAAGAAGGCCTTTTGGCAGTTGTTGGCAGTTGAGATAGAGAAAAGCATCTGTCTCCTGCCCGTCCCTGGGCAATGGAACATCTCGGTGTAAAACCCGATTGTATGCTCTGTTTACTGAGATAGGAGAAAACTACCTTACGGCAAAAGGTGGGACTTGCTGGAGCAATGCTGCTCTTTATGCACTAAAAAGGTTTATGGAGATGTTTGCATATGCATATCAAGGCACAGCACTTTTCTTTAAACTTATTCATGTCACAGAGATCTTTATTCATATGTCTTACTGCTGATTTTCTCCCTACAATGATCCTATTGTCCTGCCACTCCCTTATCTTTAAGATGGTAAAAGATAATGATCAATAAATACTAAGGGAACTCAGAGACTGGTGCCGGTGCGGGTCCTCTGTATGCTAAGCACCGGTCCCCTGGGCCCACTTTTTCTTTCTCTATACTTTGTCTCTGCGTCTCATTTCTTTTCTCAAGTCTCTCGTTCCACCTAACAAGAAATGCCCACAGGTGTGGAGGGGCAGGCCACCCCTTCCATTGCCATGGTGAAATACCAGCCTGGTATTACCATTTCTTCCAAGGCTTTGCTAATGTCTCTGAAAATCCTAGCACACTCCCTTCAGTGGTCCCCTGTATTTGCTTGCCTGAGGGATCTCCCTGCCTACATGCCATGCCTCCCCATTTCACCCATGGGCCCCAGAGGGGTATAGCAGGCATCAGTGAGGTACTGGTTCTTTCTCCCTGGGCTTATAGTCCCACTGTGTCGAGTACCTTGTCCTCCTCTGTTCTGGGTCACCTCTCTGTGCCACAAACATCTACCTTCCAGGAGAGGATCACAAACTGTAGGACTGAAGACTAGATTTCAACCCACAGATGTCTATGATTTGGCCTGCTCTGTGTACACACACACACACACACACACACACAGAAATGTAAATGCCTTTGAAGGAGGGACCAGGCTCTCTGGTACATCATGTTCCCTCAACCCTTCTGGTTGCCTCACCTTTGGCCTGCTTTGCTCATTTCCCTTCACGCCTGACAGCCACAGGCTTCTGTATGTCTAAGCCCCACTGGAAGGAAAGATGTAGGGGGTCTGGTCCATCAAGGGGCAGCATCTTGACCAACAGATCACTGGCTTTCTTGTCACATCTTTCTTATCCTTCTCACAGCAGGATAAGCACTTGGAGAGAAATGGCTGGCTTCCTATAGAAGGTTACCAAAAAGACCAAGCTATTTTCCCTTGAGAATAAAACCCAATTGCCTGTATATTAGATTGAACTATATAAAATGGTCCATGTTCAACTTTGCCCTATAAAGATGACAATTTCACATGATTCAACCTATGAACATGGCCTAGTCACTAGTAGGACAGTGGTTCTCAGCCTTGGTTGCAACTTAGAATAAACTGGAGGTTTTTAAAAATACTCTTGCTGGGACCTCACCACAAGACTATTAAATTCAAATCTTTGCAGATGGGGGCAGGCATAGAGCTATTTAAAAAGCTCCTCTGGGCTGGGCACAGTGGCTCAAGCCTGTAATCCTAGCACTTTGGGAGGCCAAGGCAGGAGGATCACTTGAAGTCAGGAGTTTGAGGACAGCCTGGCCAATGTGGCCAAATCCCATCTCTACTAAAAATACAAAAGTTAGCCAGGCATGGTGGCATGCGCCTGTAGTCCCAGCTACTCAGGAGGCTGAGGCAGGAGAATCTCTTGAACTCAGGAGTCAGAGGTTGCAGTGAGCTGAGATCACGCCTCTGCACTCCGGCCTGGGCGACAGAGGGAGACTTTGTCAAAAAAAAAAAAAAAAAAGCTCCTCTGTAGCCAGACTGAGAATTGTCCTCTAGTACATCCCTCAGCCAGCCATGAGGAAGGCTCAAAGAGCCTTCTGCTGAACTCCTTACCACATTATCCATGGATAAGAGCCTTCTGCTGAACTCCTTACCACATTATCCATGGGTAAGAGCCTTCTGCTGAACTCTTTACCACATTATCCATGGGTAAGAGCCTTCTGCTGAACTCCTTACCACATTATCCATGGGTAAGAGCCTTCTGCTGAACTCTTTACCACATTATCCCTGGGTAAGAGCCTTCTGCTGAACTCCTTACCACATTATCCATGGATGGTAGAAGTTTCCTGGGTTTCCAAGCAGGGTCTCAAAGAGAAGTCTGAGGAACCCAGAATTTCCATGTGGCTGCAATTACTTCATGCATTGAATTGAGTCAATAAAAATTAAAGAGCTTCCATCACAACAACAAAACAATGTGTATTAAATACCAATATGCCTGTGGTACCATCCTAGGCATATTACAAAAGTATTGCCTTGTGGGAATTAGCAATGTGGAATTTGCAATATTGTCTCCACCCAATCCCTTGAAGAGCCATATGTGGCATTAGAGAAATTCACAACAAACTGGAAAATATCAAAGATGTGGCCCTGGACATTTACTGAAGCATATATACCACAAAAAAGTGTACATTTTGGGGCAGTTAAACAAATTTCTATAGCCATACATGACAGTTCAGTGAAATACAGCTTTGAGAGCCATAACTCCTCTGTATTTCTTAGTAACTTCCATTAATGTATTTTTCTTTTTGCTTTTTTTTTTTTTTTTTTGAGACGGAGTCTCACTCTGTCGCCCAGGCTGGAGTGCAGTGGCCGGATCTCAGCTCACTGCAAGCTCCACCTCCCGGGTTCACGCCATTCTCCTGCCTCAGCCTCCTGAGTAGCTGGGACTACAGGCGCCCGCCACCTTGCCCGGCTAGTTTTTTGTATTTTTTAGTAGAGATGGGGTTTCACCGTGTTAGCCAGGATGGTCTCGATCTCCTGACCTTGTGATCCGCCCGTCTCAGCCTCCCAAAGTGCTAGGATTACAGGCTTGAGCCACCGCACCCAGCCTCTTTTTGCTTTTACTGTGCAGATTTAAAGAACAAAATTAGGTAAATATATTTTCAGAATAAAAGAGAAAACATCCCGTATTACTTTTGGGAGTGATGAAAAGGTGCTAAAATTAGATTATGTTAATGGTTGCTCAACTCTGTAAATATACTAAAAGACACTGAATATATTTTAAGCAAGTGAGTTTTGTGGTATGTATATCTCAATAAAGCTTTTCTTAAAAATAATATTGCTAGAGTGAAAAAATAACCGAAAGATTCCCACCACTTTCAGAATCCGCAGCCCGAATGTCTCAGCAGAGAAGCTGGGTGTGCCTGTGTATGTATGTGGCTCATGATGCTGTCCCTGGGATGTGAGTTGTTTGCTCAGGTGGCATTGACGGGTGCCACGTGATGGGGTAAGTGGGCAGTCTGTTGCTATAAGCAAGAGGTGGGCTGGGAGTAGCTCTGCAGAGCTGGTGGCAAAATGAAAGAAAGGAGTTTGCCCCATTGGGAAAGAAATGCAGAAGCAGCTGTCCACAGACAGCCCAGTGCAGAGAACAAACCTGCCTGGGAAGCAGCTGAGGCAGGGCACATGCTCCTGGAAGGAAACAAAGAGATACATGTGCTCCTTTACTCACTAGCCTTCCCTGTCACCCTCTCCCCAGGCTCCTGGCACCTTGGAACAGCGTGAGCTTTCCTAGGGCTCCTCTCAACTTGCTTGATGTAGAATTAACTTAATTAGTTTCAGAGGGATCGGCTGTATTACCTAGGTTAAAAGAAACTGTGTGTGCATGCATGCGTGTGTATTTTGCCTTCGTGTATGCAAAAGCACCTTGAGACAATATCCTCCATCTAACTTGGGATTGCTGGACTGTTATTGGAGTCCTAGGGCTTGACACATTGGCAGAGACTTGGAAATTCTGAAACAGTTTAAGGAAAATGCTTACAATGATGAAGGGACCAAGAAATAAGTCTCTGGGGCTCAATTCCCCGCTCTGCAGTACCTGTTCTCAAACTTTCCTTTCAAGCATTGCATGGCTACCATGGGCCATGTGCCGTGTTAGTGTTACAGAAGACGCAGATGTCAGTACAACCCGGGGAACGGGGTCAGACAGATCCCCAAAGATTTCAATACACCCCACCGCAAGACAGTTACAAATAAAGTGCTGGGTCTCAGAAGCCAAGGAAAGCCTGTGCAGTTGGGAAGGCTATGAAAGGCTTCATGAACAGGAAGCACTGAAAGCTGTATAACATTTTTACAGGTGGGAGTGAGGTGGATTTCCTGGAGGAAGAATCAATGTGATCACAACCATAAGGGCAGGGAAAGGCAAGCAAGTGAGCCCCTTAGGGTGGAGGATAAGGAATTAGCAGAAAATGGGCCTGAAAAGGTGACTATGGCAGTAAATGCCAAGCACAGGTGTTCCTATTGAATTCTGCAGGCCACAGACAAGCCTCTGGTGGGTTCCACACTGAGGCTAATTCCAAGATTGGGGTTCCACATTGGGGCTAATATCCTTCCTTCTGCTAAGGATGCCTACCACCCTTGGCTAGAGGGGGACAGCCAAATTCCTGCTCTGGTTTTAACTCAATAAGCTTCAACACATCAATGTGGAGAAGGTACTTTGTATGAGGCACTCTACAAGTTGGAATAAAAATGAAATAGCGTATGTCTTTAAAAATCCTTGCAGTTTGGGAACAAGGAAGAAAGATGAAGAGGAGATTAGATAAAGACACGTAGAACCATACATCGTATGGGTGGTAAAAGGAGCAACACAGGAGTTTTGACAAAGTGCTCAGACCTCCCTAATTGGGGTTCCTGCCAGCTTCTCAAGAATGGGAACCAGGCTTTCTTCATCTTTGCATGGTCTGGTAACTCAGTGCCTGGCACTTGGTAGACATTCATTAAATGAATGAATGTATGCATCAGCGAATTAATGAACAAACAAACAAATGAACAATTCTCCTGTCATGCATATCTACTGAAGATGGCAGCTGTAAGTTCACAGAGCACTGCCTAACTTTGGTTCATATTATTTCTCTCTTCTCCTACCCATATTTTGCTCACCTCAATATCAGCCCACACTGTTTTCCTGAACTGTGATTCTTTCAGTGATCACAGAGTCTGTGCTGCATAATTTAAGTGTCCCTATTCCTTGCAGCTGCTTCCTGTGTGCTAGTCATGTAAATGCCCTTCTTAAGTGATTGCATCCCTCACAATACTTAGAATATATTGACTGTTGATTGGTTGGAAAATAACCCAGTACAGGGGGAGGGGGCAGAAACTGACATCGTGAAGTGTCAGGCATGGTGCTGGTGCTATGCATACACTTGAGAAGGGTCTGGGTAATGCAGCACGGAGAAGGGAAAACTTGGGTGCAAAACAATTTTGTCGTCTGAAAGCCTTTCACAGAGAGGGCCTGAACCCATGGCTCTCCTTCTCTGAGGACAGAAAAGGAGGAAGTGTATCTGTTCTGCAGTATGTGGGATGGATAGATGGATGCGAAATTAAGCACTGAAGTGGGTTGCTTGGAGAGGCAATGACTGCTCCCTGCCCTACCTGAAAATCCTTAAAGACAGAAGGGATCATCCGCCCAGGGAGCTGAGGCTGCAGGATAAGCTGGCCTTTTCCTGAACAGTGACAGTTGGAGCGTTCACCCTCACTGTCCTTGTCAGAGTTACAGGCAAGAAAGCAGAATCCTTTTGAGTAAAGTGTCTTAAAGGAACTGTTGATTTACCCTTTTGTTTTATGATCTCCTGATGTAGTGAGCAAGGTTCAGGGATATTAGCCAACTGCAGGCAGACCGATCTTCCTGTGCAGAGAAATAAGGTAGATTCTCATTATCACCCAGCTCATTTTCCCAAGAATTATATATTCCCTGGCCAAAAAACGACCTCTAAACCTCCAAACCTTTTCAACTACACGCAGCAAAAGGCTGATACAAAGCCTTCTGCATTTGACTGTACGCCCCCTGCAGAGATTGATACTGCCTCCCTAACTACATTGTCTGGAGCGGGCGTCAAGCCCAATTATTTCTCTAGGATCTCCTGATAGTAAATGCTCAGTATATACACAGATGAATAACAGCTAATCCTACACAACAATCTTAGAGTGCTTTCCCCTCACATTTCCTAACTTAATCCTCACAATAACCCTGTGGAGTTATTAACTCCCATTTTCCAGTTAAGGAAACTGATGATCAGCAAAGTTAACTGGCACATCCAATATCATACAGCCAGTAAGAAAGAATTCTGTTCAGTACACCTTACTGATTAAATGAACTATGTGGCCTGAAGAAAAAGTGTCTGACGCTCAGTCTTTCCCCCTCACGCATCTTATTCCATGGAGTAATCTGCATTATATTTCAGGGTCAGTCACACTAAGTTTGCGCTTTAGTACATGGTGAATAAATGGATGGATACAGTGGCGCTCTGCATAAAGTCAGCGGAAAGCAAACCAATGGAAGGGAGAATCTTTCATTCACACCATTTATCCGCGCCCACTGGGTGCACTGCGGTCGGGCATTGGCGACCGAGGGGCGACTGACCTGCCCTCATGGGGCTTACGGTCCTTAGCAAAAGACAGATGTAAGACAACTAATATTACAGTAAATGAATCATAATGTTGTGAGATGCTCCTGAAAGTATGTAGCAAGACGCTCTACTCTGGTCCGAAGGAAGAGCCATTTGCACTCAGTGGGAAGGCTAGCCTTTTTCTGGGCAAAAGAGGCGGGGGATACATTTAGATAGGCAGAAGCTCCGAGCAGAAGTCAAGGCAAATTGAAAAGGCAACAGGAGGAGGGAAAATGCTTCTCACAAACAAAAGTTGACCTAGGGGACCGCAACTCTCCAGTCCTGCTGCCTGGCTGCCTACCTACCCAAGAAAAGCAGGAAAGAAAAAGCGAAGATGGGGTGAGGGGGATAGAGGACAAATAAAAAGAAAAAAGAAAGCGAAGGAAGTGAGGAGCGAGAGGCCAGTTTATGTAAGCGGGCAGGCCGGCGCGGCCAAGAGGTGTAGAGACCGGCACCGGCGCCGGCGCCGAGGGAGTTAAGCGGACTGGCCCGGTACGGAAGAGGTTAAGGGGGGCCGTCCGGAGCGGGTCCGGTAGGGGCCGCCTACTGGGGCGGGGGCGGGGCCGCGCCGAGCGAGCG
>NW_012119487.1:9580662-9585339 GCF_000951035.1 Colobus angolensis palliatus
GGCCGCCACCTCCCTGGCCCACCTGAGGCGCGGGCCCCACCTGGGGCCGCCTCAGGCTGCCAGAGGTCCTTCTAGTGACCGTCTCTCGTCCCCTTGCGTGGTCCCCAGAGGCAGTTGGCCCCGGTGCCTCTCTTGTGTTTCCCGGAGCGCCCGTTGCGACAGCCCAGGGAGCGCGCCCTCGCGGGGTCTTTGCTGGGCCCTCCTCGTGGCTGGGAAGCGCGAGTGACCTCCAGGCCGGAGGCCGGAGGCGGGAGGCGGGGCAACCATCCCCGGGGCCCGCGGTCTCTTGGGGTCGTGCGACGGGCGCTCGTAGAAGGGCACAACTTAAGGAATGCTATGTTAGCCCTCAGTGGGCTGCGCTTGAGATTTCATTTCCGGGTGTGACGGCCCCGCGATTAAGAGCGGACCGATACGTTGCCCTTAATGATGATTGTGAATAGTTGTCGAGCTGCGTCCTTGATTGTGGGTTCTGATAAGAGATTCATTCTATTCTGACTTCTGTTAACCTGCCAGTCTCCGGATAGGAAAAGAAGGGGTAGAAGGATGAATTGGAGGGAAAGTAGGGGTAACAGGGCTTGGTTAGTCTCTATGGAATTATTAGTCCTTTTAAAGGCCATACCATCATTGGGATGGATAAGGAGTTTCTAATTTGGGAAAATGAGAGTTGCTTGGTATTGCGACTTGGGTCTAGTGCCAGATATCAGCATCTTCCCCACCCAGCCAGCTTCCCTCTGGAGGTTTGATTTCTCACTTGGAAGGGAAGTAGGAATGTGGGTTTTTTTTTAGCCTTTAGCCTTTAAATTGTAGTACTTTATAAATCTATAATCTGGTACAAGTTAAGATTGCCATTTATTAGCCACGCCTATCCTTCTTGCATTGTAAATTCTTGCATAAATTTCACTGGCGTTGATTTCTAAAAATCTGGTTAGAGATCTCAGTGTGCTTATGTATTACAAACATTTGAGTTTATGCAGGATCTTTGAGCTAAGCTTAGAGCAGTTCCTCAAATAGGATTTGTTATCACGACTGTCTTTGAGAAACTGAGGTACAAATGGTGAAGATGCTAAATTATTTGCCCAGACTCATAGCCAATCTCAGGGAGATTTAAAATCAACGTTTTCTATTAATAACTTTTCTAAAGTTTGCAAAGATGTTGGACTTTGGCCTCTAGAACCGTACCATGGAATCAGTCAGCAGGAGTCCCTTTCCCATTTGAAATTGCTTATCAAAGGAGAATAAAAAGGCACACACAAGTATAATAATCCAGACTCTCAGCCTCACTGATGATAAAGTACAGTGATAAATATGGATACAGGTTAAAGATGATCAAGACATCTTGGAGTTCACAGCATTTCTTTTCTGGCTGGTGAAAATGTGACGTTGGTACGCTCTATTCGTTTCTCTAGAACTAGCAGAACAATAGCTATGTTTTCGTGAATTAATGGAAACTAGAAAACACATGCCCAGCTTTTCTTTTTGGTTCTTAAGATTAGAGAAAAATCACTGTTTCTATCATCTTTATTTTTATGATCTTTTATATCATGGAATTATTTTATGTTAAATTGATAATTCCTTGACTTTTAGTTCATTCTCTTGATTTCCATTTGTAGATTCCAGCCCTTTCACACAGCCTTAAAGTTTCTGCTGCTTATCTCTTCTGAATTTTAAATTCCTAAATGAAATTTTCTGTTCCTTTACTTTCAAGGCAGACTTCAGCTTCCTACACTTTGTGTGTCTATCATTTCATTGGTGTAAAACCCTAAAGGCAGATACTTCTATTAATTCCAAAACACTGGCTGTCAATCCAACTGCCCAGTTAGCCTAGCCAGAACAGACTGCAGGAGCAAGGTTGTGAAGCTGCACCTGACTGGAACCACACAGGCTACTCCCAGGCTGCAGGTGGCTTAGAACACCATGCAATCACAGAAGCAAATAACACACCTCTACAGCATATTTTGAACAGTAATCTGAAACACATTTTCTAGGCTTTTTTTTTTCTTGACAAAAAGAGGAACTAAACAATTTAGTATGTACATTAGAATATTTCCCCTTCCCTCATACTGTTTTCCATTTATTCATTCAACTGACAAATATTTATTGTACACCTTCTACATACAGTCACTGTCAGGTGCAGAGAGAAAAATACACAGATACACAGATTACTGTAACAATTACAACCAACTGTAGGGCCTCATTGTAACTGCTCCCCATCCCAATCCACAAAACCACCTGGCACTTAGTCCCAGAAGGACCTGACATTCATTTTTTTTTTTTTTTTTGGTTGATTTTTGAGACGGAGTCTCGCTCTTGTCACCAGGCTGGAGTGCAGTGCTGCAATCTTGTCTCACTGCAACCCCTGCCTCCTGGGTTCAAGCGATTCTCCTGCCTCAGCCTCCTGAGTAGCTGGGACTACAGGCGTGCACCACCACGCACAGCTAATTTTTGTATTTTTAGTAGAGACGGAGTTTCACCATGTTGGCCAGGATGGTCTCGATCTCTTGACCACGATCCGCCTGCCTCGGCCTCTCAAAGTGCTGGGATTACAGGTGTGAACCACTGCGCCAGGCCAATTGACTTTTTGTGTATTCTTACAGAATACGAAGAACGCCCTCCTGCTTCAGTTATGAGATTGTGGCAATCACCAAGAGACAACCTTTAGTTTAGGGTTTCATGCCAGTGAAATGGTAGACACATAAAGTGTAGGAAACTGAAGTCTGCCCTGAAAGTAAAGGAACAGAAAATTTCATTTAGGAATTTAAAATTCAGAAGAGATAAGAAGCAGAAACTTTTAAGGTTGTGTGAAAGGGCTGGAATCTACAAATGGAAATCAAGAGAATGAACTAAAAGTCAAGGAATTATCAATTTAACATAAAATAATTCCATGATATAAAAGATTATAAAATAAAAGCTAACCACAGAGGTTGTCTCTTGGTGATTGCCACAATCTCGTAACAGAAGCAGGAGGGCATTCTTTGTATTCTGTAAGAATACATAAAAGACAGTTGGTAGGGTGCGGTGGCTCACACCTGTAATCCCAGCACTTTGGGAGGCCGAGGCAGGCGGATCGTGGTCAAGAGATCGAGACCATCCTGGCCAACATGGTGAAACCCCGTCTCTACTAAAAATACAAAAATTAGCTGTGCGTGGTGGTGCATGCCTGTAGTCCCAGCTACTCAGGAGGCTGAGGCAGGAGAATCGCTTGAACCCAGGAGGCAGAGGTTGCAGTGAGCCAAGATTGCATCACTGCACTCCAGCCTGGTGACAGAGCGAGACTCCATTTCCAACCAAAAAAAAAAAAAGAGAGACTGTCTTGTGAATCTGAATGTCAGGTCCTTCTGGGACTAAGTGCCAGGTGGTTTTGTGGATTGGGATGGGGAGCACAGTTACAATGAGGCCCTACAGTTGGTTGTAATTGTTACAGTAATCTGTGTATCTGTGTATTTTTCTCTCTGCACCTGACAGTGCCTGTATGTAGAAGGTGTACAATAAATATTTGTCAGTTGAATGAATAAATGGAAAACAGTATGAGGGAAGGGAAAATATTCTAATGTACATACTAAATTGTTCAGTTCCTCTTTTTGTCAAAAGAAAAAAAGCCTAGAAAATGTGTTTCAGATTACTGTTCAAAATATGCTGTAGAGTTGTATTATTTGCGTCTGTGATTCTAAGCCACCTGCAGCCTGGGAGTAGCCTGTGCAGGTTCCAGTCAGGTGCAGCTTCACAACCTTGCTCCTGCAGTCTGTTCTGGCTAGGCTAATTGGGCAGTTGGATTGATAGCCAGTGTTTTTGCATTAATAGAAGAACTTAGAGCTCTTGGTAACGGGCATGCCAAATAACGTTGAACTGACTGCCCTTGTCCCTTATTTTGAAGGTGGAAGAGGGGGAGTTTTCCCTTCTTAGAGTACTTCTCCAGCAGTTCCTTCTTCTACACCTACATATATCTTCCTGTTTTCCTTCAGCTGTCACTGTAACCCCAAGTACTAATGAATTCATTAACATAGGCCTGGGCTGCAGAACAGAAGCTTACTTTGCTATTGGAACCAGCTTCTGACTAACTTATAATGTCAGCATGACTGCTCAAGTTGCGTAGAAGAGAACATAATGTGAAGATCTCACTTCTGATTTGGTCTTTCTTATCAAAAACAAGAGAAGAAATGCCTATCTGCGATGTAAAGAATCAAGGGGGTGCATCTGTCATCCCAGTATGAGATAAGAAAAATGTAAGCTGATGCAGAAAAGAGACCTTGAACTTTGGTATGTGTTTAAGGTCTGTACTTTCTGGCAAGATAACCCCTTTAGAGAAGAGGGTGCTAACTTGGGCATGCTATAAAGGCAGGTCAAGGAATATGAAATTATGAATGTGTAAAGAGGACAGAACCAAGTACAGAGGGAGGCAGTGAAGTCTATCATTCCATGCTCTCAAATGTTAACTTTCTGCTTTATATACATGGCAATGCCTCATTTACCTAATGTTGTTGGGAAATAAGGTATTATATACGAAAATTTTTTTTTAGTTATACCTTTTGTGGAAAAATTTTTACGATTATTATATGCTTTGGTTATTGTTACTAGCAGACTGGCAGTAGTTGAGTGAGGCTCTGAGATGATTTAAAAATGTAGGTTGGGCCGGGCGCGGTGGCTCAAGCCTGTAATCCCAGCACTTTGGGAGGCCGAGAC
>NW_012119487.1:9585769-9608934 GCF_000951035.1 Colobus angolensis palliatus
CCCCGGCGACAGAAACTCCGTCTCAAAAAAAAATAAAAATAAAAAATAAAAAATAAAAATGTAGGTTGTCCTCTCTGCTTTTTGAATTATTGAATCTACTTGAGTTGGATTCAATTGTCAGTCTGTCTTCTTTCGGTGGTGGAAAGCTGCTCTTTTGCTACTGTTAGTATCCCTGATGCCCTCTTTTAAATTTGCAGCTTCTTATCTGTGGAGTAGGAGCTTCCTGACATTGAATGTAAAGCAGCTAAATAGGCTTAGTTATGTTCAGCCTGCTCTTCTCCGAGTATTAGGGTACGAACTTTGTAACCACTGTTTTTGTTGCCCAGAGACCTTTTTTGTTTGTTTCTTATCGTTGGTATAGATTGTGAACTTGTGCTCTGTATAGGTGCATTTGTGTTCCTGTAGTTCTTTCTGTAGAAAAAAACCAAAATAATATGAAAGTACTTACTCGTGGTGTGGATTCTTGTTTTGGAAAGCACTGCCAATAATACTTGAAGATCTGATTTCAGCCCTGTCTTGTATCATCCTTGGGCAGTGTGTTAGACAGCCTCCTTTCTTCCTTTTAGTATTTCCAAATTGTCTTTACTCTCAATCCCAGCCAATACTAGGAACCAGGTTGGCAATAGTGGTGGCCTTGAAAGGCGGAAGCAGGATATACAGAAGGTGGCAACTTTAAATTGAGTGCATATAATTGGTATACATATTCGATGTTTCTGCATCTTTTATATACTGTATACCTGAATTCATTGTAGGACTTATTTCCCCATGTCTCTGAAAGAGGCAGTCTTTAAACCAGAGAGTCGTCAGTTTAGAAGAAATTCTTATAACCCTAAAAGTCTTTCTCCCTTGCCCTTCTCTCCTTTTATTCCACAAACACTTATCAGATACCTCTTACAGGCCCTGCACTATGCTAAGTTACTTGGAAGTACAAAGCATGAATAAAATCTAGCCCATCCTCAAAAAACTCACAGTATATTAGAAAAGACAGATGTGCCAAAAAAAAAAAAAAATGTGTGTGTGTCTGTGTGTTCATATTATAACAGAGGGATCATGCCTGGAGCCACCTAGCCGTAATTTCAGCACAGATCTGTTTGAACTGTGTTCAGCACAGTTCTGTTCTACTGTTTCTGAAAGCGATCTCCTGTGTGGGCTGTCAGCTTGACATACCATAGAATATAAGGCTAAAAATGCGAGGTCTATTGTTGTATAAAGTTTATGTGGTTTTCCAAGAACTGTAACAAATTGAACACTAAAGATGGAAAGCATATGAAAAGCTGAAGGAAAATGTTATTTTATTTGTAATTCTGTATTTCAGCACTATGCAGGAATTACCTTCTATGATCTAGCCTTAAATGGTGGTTCTATACTGACAGTTGAGCTGTGAAATACCTGGAACGTGGAAAGTTTCATTATACCTGGTTTATTTAAAGGAAAATGCAAATTGTTACTCATTTCCACGTAGTGTCAAGATTACTGTGTGTGGGGGTTTTTTAGAACAGAACTTGCCAGCAGTATGAGCTAAAGTTTTTTTCTTTTCATTTTTCACGGAAGAGCGTTGCCCTAAATCAAGATTTAAATGGGACAGGTTGCAGGGATTTATTTTTTTCAGTTCACTTATTGAAATTATTCAGTTATTGCCTATTTCATTTTTACTTTCACACCTAGCAAGAAAGACTACCTTAATGCTTCATTAATGCCTGGTGATGGTTTTAGTTGCCTTCCTTCAGAGGGAACTTGTTAGAGAATTTCACATAAGGGATTCTGAGTTTACAGATGTAAATAAATGTTTAAATGGAAGTGAAAACAGTAAGGAAAACTTGACACTTGGACCAATTTGGATTATGTGAGAAGTAGATTTTGTATACCTGTACTCTTAAATTACTCTTAAGGCTTATCTTAACGGCTTTAGCACATCAAAAGCTATCATCTTTAAAACACAGAACTAAATTTCCAAACTGAAAACAGTTGTGAAAGGCATTCTATTTTAGCCTTTTTTTGTGAAGTGGGAAAAGTTCATGCTTCCCATCTGTTTCAGTTACATTGAATGTGGTAGAATTGAACTTTGTAGAGAAGAGAAACAGGTTGGCCAAATTAGTGACAGCCTCCCAGTCTTCTGCTTTGCATGACACATACTCTGAAGATATCTATTTGCATAGTCTTATCTACCTCTCAAATTTAGGCAAGGATTTGGTTCAGAAATACAAGACTACTAATTACTACTAAACTCTTAGTAATGCAGTATGTGGATTTGGCCCCTCACTCTGTAACCAAGAAGACAACATTATGATGTATTGATTCCAATGAGGGTTTTCTTTGTCATTTTTCTCCTCTCAGGAGGTCATCTTTGGGTTTTGGTATGGTGATAATGACTAACAAGTGATTGCTGTGGGTCATCCAGGCACTAATCTTAGCACAATACATGTAGAGGTCTCAATCTTTTTTTTTTTTTTGAGATAGGATCTTGCTCTGTCGCCCAGGCTGGAGTGCAGTGGCATGATCTTGGCTCACTGCAACCTCAGCCTCCCAAGTAGCTGGCTCATTCATTTTTAACAACCCTGTGAGTTAGGTAATAGTATTCTTGTTTCATTTTTTTTATATGCAGAAACTGAGACCCAGAGAGGTCAGAAGTTAAATCTCTTTCCCAAGACCCACATTAGGTGGTAAAGGAAGCATCCAGCATTCTGAATCCAGAGGACATGCTTTTAACCCCTCTGCTACAGAAAGCTTATATTTAAAATAAAAAGGTGAATTAAGAAGCTATTTCTTAAGTGGAGAATTAGCAGAGAAAGGAAGAAAAAATATCTGTAGATACTGATTAATGCTATTACTTGGTATTAGTTTTTATTTTTAGTTGAAGACCCTCATGTGAAGATGAAAGGAAGAATAGTGTGCTGTTGTGGCAGGCAGCAAAGCAGGAGTGGGCTGGTTTTCCCAGGGTACTCAGCATTTACTGAGATAATAAACACTTAATGCTGTTTAATATTGGAGGTTTTGACTTTCTGGACATCTTGACTGTCACACAATACTAAAAGATTTCTAAATGCTGTTAATTTTACTTATCACTCCCACTAACCGTCAGGAGAGACTACATTTATTTCTAGGGAACAGGGGACGTAAACTCGTAACAGCTAATAATAGTATGCACAGTACCCTACTCTCACTGCTAGTTAAGAATCAAAAGGACAGTATACCAGACAATCCACGGTAAAAGCGTGTGTGTGTCTAACCTTTTTTGCACTTAAAGATGTGATTTTTGCTATTCATGCTTTGGCTGAAGTACAGAAGTTAGGCTTTTTTTTTTTTGAGACAGAGTCTCCCTCTGTCGCCCAGGCTGGAGTGCAGTGGCTGGATCTCAGCTCACCGCAAGCTCCGCCTCCCGGGTTCACGCCATTCTCCTGCCTCAGCCTCCCAAGCAGCTGGGACCACAGGCGCCCGCCACCTCACCCGGCTAGTTTTTTTGTATTTTTTAGTAGAGACGGGGTTTCACCGGGTTAGCCAAGATGGTCTCGATCTCCTGACCTCATGGTCCGCCCGTCTCGGCCTCCCAAAGTGCTGGGATTACAGGCTTGAGCCACCGTGCCCGGCCAGAAGTTAGGCTTTTATAAACCGGACTTATGTCGATGTGTGAATGTGTGAGGTTAGCCTTGATTGCTCTGCGCTGTAAGTCTTAACTAGGGCTCTAAAGTATGCAAGTGGATTTTAGTAAATGATCCAGTTGAGAATATATTTCTTCTTGTGGTGCCTTTAAGAGACTTTGTTAATTATGTATCTTTCTAAATATAAACAATGAAGACAGAAAAATGTAAATGACATAAGACTTTTATAACAAGTATATTGCTCCTCAGAAGCCGTTAATAATCATTTACAAATATGACCTAACAACATATCAAACCAATTTTTATTTGTACTTAATGGTTAATTTAGTGATTACCCCCTCCCTAAGATAATTGTTTTTAGTCACATAATTTATTTCCCTATGTCTTCTCCCCTGGTATTTTTAGTATCCCCAAAAGGAGTTGATGGGGGCAGAAGAGATGTGAGAATGTTGGGTTTCACAAACTACCTCAAAATAATAGTGGCTTAAGACAATGATTTGTTCGTTCTCCTCCCCTCCCCTCCCCTCCCCTCCCCTCCCCTCCCCTCCCCTCCCCTCCTCTCCCCTCTCCTCTCTTTGACAGACTCTTGCTCTGTCACCAGGCTGGAGTGCAATGGCGTGATGTCAGTTCACTGCAACCTCCGCCTCCTGGGTTCAAGCGATTCTCCTACCTCAGCCTCTCGAGTACCTGGGGCTACAGGTGTGTGCCACCATGCCCGGCTCATTTTCTGTATTTTAGTGGAGATGGAGTTTCACCATGTTGGCCAGGCTGGTCTCAAACTCCTGACCTCAGGTGATCTGCCCACCTTGGCCTCCCAAAGTGCTGGGAGTACAGGTGTGAGCCACTGCGCCCGGCCTGTTATTTCTTATAATTTTATAGGTCATCTGGTCTCACGTGTTCCTGCCCACATCATATAGGCTGGGGTCACAACTGTGAATGTTTTCTGCGAGACCACAACTGGAACTGGAATGTCCGTGAAAGTGTCATCTTCATGTCTGGCACTTCAGCTGGGGTGACCAGGATAGCCAAGGGTTGGCTGGACCTCTCTCTCCATATAGATCACTTGTCATTTGGTAGTCTTAGCTTGAGCTTCTTTACATGATAGCTAGATCCTGTGAAAGTGGAAGCTGCCAGATCTCTTAAGGCCAAGGCCCAGAACTGGCACGCAGTCACTTCCACAACATTCTATTGTCAAAGCAAGTTACAAAGCCAGCCCAGATTCACAGGGAGGAAAAACAGACTCCATCTCTCTCTCTGTCTCTCTCTCTCTCTCTCTTTTTTTTTTTTTTTTATAATAGAGACAGCGTCTCGCTGTGTTACCCAGGCTGGTCTCAAATTCCTGGGCTCAAGCAGTCCTTCTGCCTCAGCCTCCCAAAGTGCTAGGATTACAGGTGTAAACCAACGTGTTTGGCCCTGACTCCACCTTTTGATAGGAGAAATTGTTAGTGTCTGTCTTTGCAGACAGTCAACAAAAAACTCAAATTCAAGTCTTACCTCCTATACTCACCAAACCTTCAGAGTTTTACTGAAATCAACAATTACCAAAGAATTTTATAAAAGGATCCTTGTAGTTCCTACTCAGGATCAAGGGCAAAGAGATTGTGTGCATAAATATAATTCTATACCAGTTAGGAAATCCCACCCCTTTGCCTCAGATCTCCTTTGTTATTAGTCTTCTGCTTGAAACATTCTTACTGAACATTTCCCTTGTGGTGCTTTACGTTTACAAGGCATGTTACATTCTACTTAAATCATAAAAACCTGATTTGATCCTTAAATTAGAAACACAAAAAGTGAAACTTACGTTTTCTTTTACCATAGCTTTCACTTTTAGTTGCTATGAGCAGAGATTGGTATTTATTTCTTCTCTGTGACCTCAGAGGTAGTATTGTGAGCTTGTCACTTAATCAAAGGGCGATTCAAGGGGATACTTCTAATAAGGCTTGGAATCTCATTAGTGGCTTGTAGTACTCTCTAGTAAGGTAGTGAGTGTTAAGGCCAGGTGTTCTCATGTTCCTCAGCAGCCACATACATTGAGATTTATCACATGATCTGTAGACCCCCACACCAACGTGCTTTTCTGTAAATGTTCATTCACCGTCAGCCAGATTTTTTTAAGCACAATTTCTATTTTATTTTTCTCCAGAGAATGGTCTGTCTTCAGTCTTTAAGGACTCAGCTCCTTACACAGGCTTTGGTGGGGGTTGTGGGGCAGAACCCACAGGTTCGGTCCTTGTGGGCTTCATGAGATTGATTCCTGACTACTTTGCTATGAATTGCACAACTCAAACAGTAAAGTAGCTTCACAAACAGCTTGGGAAGCATATAGGCATCAAAGACGCTTCTTCAGAAATGTCCCTGACTGCTGTGGCCTCCACTGTATTTTAAATGATGAATTTCTTAATGGCCTTGTCCTTGGGTACACATCAGGCACAGTTCATGCAGCAAATAGGTTGCACGTGGCTGTGGCCCTTTTTGACATGATCTTTGTTCCTTCTTTTTCTTTGTCATTTTGGAGGCATGGACTGGAGAGGAGATTCTTGAAAGAAGACTTTACATTAAGACCTCACTTTTTTTCTGTGAAATCTATATCTCTTCTTAGAAAACAACTTCATAGTCTTAAGTTTGCCCTTATACAATATTTATCAAATGAGAAGGATGAGAGTGTGTGTGTGTGTGTGTGTGTGTGTGTAGGTAGAATGAAAGTGAATTAGCCAGCTGGGTGTGGTGGCTCACACCTGTAATCCCAGCACTTTGGGGGGCCGAGGTGGGCAGATCACTTGAGGTCAGGAATTCAAGACCAGCCTGCCCAACATGGCAAAACCCCGTCTCTACTAAAAATACAAAAATTAGCCGGGTGTGGTGGCTCACACCTGTAATCCCAGCCACTTGGGAGGCTGAGGCAGGACAATTGCTTGAACCCAGGAAGTGGAGGTTGCAGTGAGCCGAGATAGCACCACTGCACTTTAGCCTGGGCGATAGAGCGAGACTCTGTCTCAAAATAAAAAAAGAAAGTAAGTAAGTAAATTAGCCTCCGTAGCAAGCCACATGTAGCTGATGGAGCTAAGGCTGAAACCAGGATTCAGTAGGAAAATTCCTTATAAAGATCTACTTTCCAGAACTCCAGGTTGGGAGTTTATGCCAGCTTTTCATGTGAAAACTATTTACAGTTATGCCATTTGTACTGCCTTTTTTATATTTAACACTTTTAAAGTTATGTTACTACCTTGAATTTATTTGTTCTTTGAGTTAGTTTCTGTTCTGCATAACAGAAACATTAAAATAAATGACCATAATATAACTGGACATTGTTGCACTGTTTGAAGCATTTATCGGAGGAGCTGAGGGTGTGATATAGAGCAGGCACATTCTTCTGGGAATGTAAGTGAGGTTTTTGTGAATAGTTTGAATATACCCAGTGAATTTGCTTTTATTTCCTTAGTGTCTGAAATGGGGAATCTTTGGAAAAGTCCAGTTTGCAGAATATATAGTATGCTCCTTGTCCCAAATTAAAAAGGGAAGATTATATGTCATGGAAACCCTGTCTTGGATACTTTCTCCTCTCTCACATATAAAAGAGTAAAGGGGATCATTCTAAGGAGCCAATATTCTGAAAGGAGATTTAAGAACTATTTCAATAAGCTATTATACAAGGCCAAATGTAGTTAAGTACTGGCCGAAAGGAGGGAGAAGTGACTTTAAGAGTGTGAGGAGGGACCAAAAATTGTCTTAGAGATGGTCTTGGAGATAAGCCTTGAAAGGAGGCTTAGACTTTATCAGGAGGAGATTGAAAGAAAGGGTAAGAGAAGGAGGAATTTTGAGGGACTACAGTGTAAGGAATGACAGAAGCAAAGGGCACCTACACATCAGGAGGAGGACCACGGCATGTTCAGTTGATCCCTTGTGACTAAAGCTGAGAAGAGGAACAATGGGATTGATGTCTAGATTGGAAGCTATTTAGGATACAGCTTTAATGCCTTGCCAAGGAATCTAGAATCAGAGGTCATTGAGTGATTTGAGAAATGATTTGGGCTGCATTATTTAGGCTGGATTGGAGAACCTGGAGGCTCAGGCATCAGTTCTTTCTGTGGTCCAAAGGAAGGTGATGAGCACTGAAGTTGGTGGCTATGGAAATAAAAGATGGTTGTAAAGAACAATGACAAATTGCACTGTTACTCATTCTACCAGAATGTGGTGACTATAATCACAAACATGAAAACTTGTTTAGCCTCTTTTATTTTAAGCTGCCCTCACTTAGACTCTGCAGAAGTAAATAGTGAAATAATACAATTGAACCCTTCAGTTCCCTTAATATAAATCTCTTTCTTGCTTGCTTGCTTGATTTCTTTCTCTCTTTATTTTTATTTATTTATTTATTTATTTATTTTGTGAGACAGAGCCTTGCTCTGTCGCCCAGGCAGGAGGGCAGTGGCACAATCTCAGCTCACTGCAGCCTCTGCCTCCCGGGTTCAAGCGGTTGTCTCCTGCCTCAGTCTCTTGAGTAGCTGGGATTACAGGTGCTCACCACCACGCCCAGGTAATTTTTGTGTTGTCCAGGCTGGTCTTGAACTCCTGACCTTAGGTGATCCCCCCCGCCTTGGCCTCCCAAAGTGTTGGGATTACAGGCATGAGGCACTGCCCCCAGCCCAGTTCCCTTAATGTAAATTGCTAACCTGAGTGAGTGAATTGTTTGTGGCCCTGAATTGATGAATGTGTTCTTCTGAGGCCTCTTCAAAAGGAGAAGTTTTGAAATAAGTTTCAAAACTTAAAAGGACAAACTTGGATTGGGGAATTGGACCGTTTTTCTTATCTGAATTTTGGAGCTGTTAGAACTTCTTATTGCATTGATGATTAAAAACAAAACAAAAAAAACACAGCTCTAACATTTGTGCAAAATGTTTGGATATATTTATATAGCATGAGGAGGAGGATTTTCTTCATTCTAAATGAATGAGCAATACCATTAAAAGTTTATGGGTTGGCCGGGCGCAGTGGCTCATGCCTGTAATCCCAGCACTTTGGGAGGCCGAGGCGGGCGGATCACCTGAGGTCGGGAGTTCAAGACCAGCCTGATCAACAT
This sequence comes from Colobus angolensis palliatus, assembly GCF_000951035.1. Classification (NCBI taxonomy): domain Eukaryota; kingdom Metazoa; phylum Chordata; class Mammalia; order Primates; family Cercopithecidae; genus Colobus; species Colobus angolensis. The sequence goes on from NW_012119487.1 coordinate 9,594,446, forward strand.
GGAGAAACCCTGTCTCTACTAAAAATACAAAATTAGCCAGGCGTGGTGGCGCATGCCTGTAATCCCAGCTACTTGGGAGGCTGAGGCAGGAGAATCACTTGAACCCAGGAGGCAGAGGTTGTGATGAGCCAAGATTGCACTATTGCATTCTAGCCTGGGCAACAAAAGTGAAACTCCATCTCAAAAAAAAAAAAAAAAAGAAAAAAAAAATTTATGGGTTAACTAGACTTTAGTCCTGAAGGATGTTCTGTAGAAAGTAAAAGCCTATTAAGCTGACCCCTTTGTGCCAGAATTGTATTGCATTTGTAGCTAGTTGCATCTGGAGGTGCTGAGGAAAATGATTGTCAATGCAACTAGATTTCCATATTGCCTTTTATCCCCGCAACCCGAGAAGTGTACTGTTGAACAAGTACTTGAAAAAGTTGTGTGGTTTAGGTTGCATTAAAACTAGCAAAAATCTCTGAAATCTCTGCTTGCACTGCTGTTATCAGTAATCACAGGGAACTGTTTTACTGAGTTCCACACCAAACTTGATACCATCACAATTACATTTTAGATGCACTTGAATTGCCTTTGTTTCAGCTAATAGTGTTGTGTACCCTGGGAGATGATGATGAAACAAAACAGGTGGTGAGGGATAATTGGAATTTGAAATTAACTCTCACTTTCTGCTTCCTTCATGAAATGAACAGAAAAGGAGTGGTTAATCACTGAGAATAAACTTCATTCAGCTGGCTCACTGCAAGGTGTTGCCTTTAGAATACATTGTTGCTCTGATGGGCTGCTTTTGATTATGTTTCCAGCTGTTATTAGGGGAGCAGTATCATGTTTAAGGGGAAGTGTCTCAGCCTGAATCATTTGCTCTATTTTTTTGTATTGGTTTTATTTTTTGGATTAATGGTTTGAGTTGTTAAATGAATTGGAGAGTGAAGCAACATCCTGTTATCTTCTTGTCATCTTTGTCTTACCTCAGTGCTGTGCTGTCTGTAGGCACAGAGCAGAGCAAGCCTGTCCATGTTTTTAAATGGCCTTATGGAGGAGAAAGCAACCTCTCAGGATGCAAATGAGATGGAATTGTATGTTCTTGACACCCTTGCAAAAATCTTGTATTTGGAGTCTTTTAACTTAAGAATTGCCCAGAGTGTGGCCAGCCCCATGCTAGAAGGAGCACTTCTTTATGTCTGTGACATGAATATCCTTGTTATATGCCTGACCATTCCAGATGTAGTAGTGTTGCTATAGTACCAGGCTTTATTAGTTTTCTGGTTATATTCTGCTAATAGCTAGATGGTATGGGAATATTTTTTTCCCTTTACTTAATGTACCCAGTTTTGATTATCAATGGTTTGCAGGTATTTTAATTTTGAAAAATAATTGGTGAAGGACTAAGTAGAAATATGTGTCTGGGGTTGTATTTACATACATGAGCAGCAGATATGACACGTCCAGGATCGCTGAGTACTTGGACTCAGAGACAGCTATTACTCTCCTCTGCACCCTCTGGCATTTTTAGGAATTGTTGTCTTACCAGAATGAGAATTGGAAAGTTACCAAATACTGGTGGTTTGGGATATGCAAAAATCCTTTATGGATTTTGAAAGTTAAAAAAAATGAGAGTTAAACAATTATGTATAGCTTGCTCTTCTGTTTTTGTTGTGTTTTTTTTCTCATTGTTTTGGTTATTAGGCATGTGTACCCAACCTCATGGCTCCTAGATGGCTTACATTCCAATTAAAATAGAAATATTTGCTTTAAAATTTTCAGTATATGTGGTTCTTGCTTATTAGTGTCACGGGATCCTTGGGGTGTCACTTTGCCAGTGAGAAACCTCTGTGGCCATGGCCGTGGCGCCTTCTGCCTGAGTAGTGCTCGTGCCCACTGGGCTCGTTCTACCCACTCAGTCTTGCAGGCTGTGCTCAGCTCGTACTACCAGCCTGGATCCCATACCTGCCAAGGGTAAGCCAGGTGCATAGCAGCAAGGGATATGTGGACAAGCTAGCACGGAGTCTGGCCACTGCACACAGCCAGGCACTCAGGCTGCTGTGGTGGGGTAGGCAGCTCCAGGCATAAGCACAGTCCAGTTCTGTGTGAGGCTGCAGCTGGACCAGAGTATCACATGCAGCTTCTGCTGCGGGTGCCTGTGTCTGGACAAGGGGAACATGGGGGCATCCAGAAACTTGGAGACACCAGGAACCTCAGAACTCCAAAGAGGGCGTCACAGCCCTGGCTTGGGGAGACCCTAGGTCCGAGCTCCCCAAAGGGCCCCAGCTCTTCTCTCTTTCTGATTACCTACCACATGGTGAGCAGGGGGTGTGTTTCAGCCCTGTTTGCATTACAGCTCTTTTTTTTTTTTTGAGACGGAGTCTCGCTCTGTCGCCCAGGCTGGAGTGCAGTGGCCCGATCTCAGCTCACTGCAAGCTCCGCCTCCCGGGTTTCCGCCATTCTCCTGCCTCAGCCTCCTGAGTAGCTGGGACTACAGGCGCCCGCCACTTCGCCCGGCTAGTTTTTTGTATTTTTTAGTAGAGACGGGGTTTCACCGTGTTAGCCAGGATGGTCTCGAACTCCTGACCTCGTGATCCACCCGTCTCGGCCTCCCAAAGTGCTGGGATTACAGGCTTGAGCCACCGCGCCCGGCCACATTACAGCTCTTTCAGTCCTGCCATTTGGTAGGCCCTGAGTTCTTGTCCCATGCCCAGAAAGAATGAGGTGTGCAGACAACTGGGGGCTGAGCAAAGTGGAGAGGAGCTTCATTGAGCAATAGAACAGTTCTCTGGAGACCCAAATCGGGTAGCTCTTTCTGCAGCCATGTTGTTCTGATGAGTGTCCACCTCTCAGTGGAGAGGAGACCCACAGTGGGTAGATCCCTTTTGCATGCAGGTTGTCCCGACATCTGTTTGAGTCTGGCTGAGTCCAGGGTTTTTATGAGCTCAGAAGAGAGGCAGTATGTGCTGATTGGCCCATGGGTGGCCATGGGTGGGCCCAGAAAAAGCACCATAAGTTCTCACTCTGGTCTTTGGACTCTTAACCAGAACTGACAGCCCAGCCCCCATGCCTCAGGCTGTCCCTGGCTTGAAGGTGGGGCTTCACTGGGAACCCACCCCTTTCTGCCCAGGAGCCTGCCTCCTACCACCATTCATGTCATCCACAGTGCCCAGGCTGTTCATAGCAAGGGATGCCTGCAGGCCTACACTGAGCCATCCTCATTCCCTCCTTGGCCTCCCTCCCATGCTCATTGGTGCCCAAAGTCCAGAGTGGGCTGAGATAGCAGGGGCCTGTATCAGCACTGCCCCAACCACATGTACACCTGGCCAGGTCACAACATCACCTGGGCTCGGCCACAATTTTGCTCCACCCCAGAGTGGGTGCTGGGAGTGGGGAGACGCCAGGCAGCAGGAGTGGCATTTCTGAGCCTGTGGGTGTAGCTGTGGCTGGGGGCTACAGCTGCACCCAGGAGCATGGGGCCCCTGCTCCAACAACTTGGAAGAGGGCAGGGCTCCCGCCTGTTCCCAGCTCCTGCCAGCTCCATGGAGTGTGCAGCCCTGGCCATGCCTCTCCCACTGCAGCTGGCTTCTTTGCAGCAGCTGCTCCAGATGGGCCGCTGCTACCATCTTTAGGTCCCTCTCCAGACTAGTTAATTTTAAATTATTGAACCTTCTGGAGCTCAAGATTAGCAAGCCTAAAAGGGTGAGTCATGTATTAGAGCTTGCAAAAGATTCAGTGGTGGAAGGACAGAATTTTTGATCAAATTTTGCTTTGTACTTGGGCTTGCAGGAACTGTGGAAGGTGCATCAGTGAAGAAATGGACCAATGTGTATAATCATGGAATCTTCTTGCTAACCATCACCACCAGCTCTCCTTAATAAGTGAGCAAGAGTGGGTCAGGGGAGAAGGAAAAGAGGTCAACATGAAGCTAAAGCAGCGAGTCGTGCTGTTAGCAATTCTCCTTGTCATTTTTATCTTCACCAAAGTTTTCCTGATTGACAACTTAGATACATCAGCTGCCAACCGGGAGGACCAGAGGGCCTTTCACCGAATGATGACTGGCTTGCGGGTGGAGCTGGCACCCAAGCTGGACCATACCTTGCAGTCTCCCTGGGAGATTGCAGCCCAGTGGGTGGTTCCCCGGGAAGTGTACCCTGAAGAGACACCAGAGCTGGGGGCAATCATGCATGCCATGGCCACCAAGAAAATCATTAAAGCTGATGTGGGTTATAAAGGGACACAGCTGAAAGCCTTACTGATACTTGAAGGAGGACAGAAAGTTGTTTTCAAACCTAAGCGGTAAGTTTTCATCTGGGAAGCTGCATGTGCTAGTTGGTTGATTGATTTAACTTGGGATTTATATAAGATTTATTTTATCATCTTCTCTTGGAAGTCTCTTCAGTAAAATAAGAGGGGTAGACTAGATCTCTAAAGTCTTTTCTAGCACTTAACATGAATCTACGTTTATAGTATCATACAGAATAGTTTTTCTGCCCTAAAAATCCTCTGTGTCCTACCTACTCATTTTTCCCTCTCTGCCCCAGAACACCTGGTAGCCCACTGGTCTTTTTACTGTCTCCATAGTTTTGCCTTTTCCTGAATGTCATATAGTTGGCAATCATAGTATGTAAGCCCTTTCACATTGGCTTCTTTCACTTACTAAAGTGCATTTAAGGTTTTTACATTTTTTTGTGTGGCATGATAGTTCATTTGTTTTTATCACTGAATAATATTCCATTGTCTAGATATACCACAGCTTAATTATCCATTCACTTACTGAACGACATCTTGGTTGCTTCCAAGTTTGGGGCAATTGTGAATTAAGCTGCTATAAACATCCATGTGCAGGTTTTTGTGTGGACATAAATTTTCAACTCATTTGGATAGATACCAGAAGCATAATTGCTGGACCACATGGTAAGAGTACGTTTCATTTTGTAAAAAACTGCTAAACTATCTTCCAAAGTAGCTATACCATTTTGTGTTTCTACCAGCAATGCATGAGAGTTCCTGTTGCTCCACATCCTCACCAGGGTTTGGTGTCAGTGTTTCAGATCACAGCTATTCTATACGTCGCCCATTGTTTCTTTCATCTGTTTTAAATAAAGAATTGGGCCATTTTAGTTACCTTAGTAACTAAATATGTATGTTGTTCGTAACCCCTTTGGACTTCCTAGGGATCTACAGAGATAATTTGTGTGACAATTCTGTGATATAATTATTTTTATTTATTTATTTATTTATTTCTCTACACAAGACAGCTTGGAGGGTGAGGGTATAGTTAATTTTCTAAAAACATTTTCTGAGTGTATGAATCTGAATTAGGTTAACATCATGATGGTGATTTGTATTCTTTTGCCGGGAGTAGTTACCAATGAGTATTCCCAAAGTTTGTAATGTCTGAAATCTTTTGTGTACTAAACGTTATTTTAATTCCTCAGTAGAACTTTTGAAAAAATTATAACATGACTTTAGATTTCTTTCTGGAGTGGCAGAAGAAATGTAGGGAAAAGATGTACAAAGTTCAACTCCCTTTCTTACCCAACTATTAGTAAATAAAAGGCAGTCAGAGCATGAATGTATAGGGAGCCCAGAAATGGAAGGGATCACTATTGGTCTCTAACTGGGAAGTATATGTCAGTGATGTGGAAATTAGGAAAGTTAAAAAATGTGGTAGACTTTCAGAGAATAAAAATTTGATTGGGGCTGGGCTTGGTGGCTCATGCCTGTAATCCCAGCACTTTGGGAGGCCGAGGTGGGTGGATCACTTGAGCCTGGGCAACGTAATGAGACTCCGTCTCTATAAAAAATAAAAAATTAGCCAGGCGTGGTGGTGTGCATCTGTAGTCTCAGCTACTTGGAAGGCCGAGGTGGGAAGGGGGGAAGATTGCTTGAGTACGAGAGTTTGAGGCCGCAACAAGCCTTGCTCATGCCAGGGCCCTCCAGCCTGGGTGACACAGTGAGACCCTGTCTCAAAAAAAAAAGTGGTTGTGTGGGCCTGGGATCTAATTTCTGTTTAATGCACACTATTTGCCAGGGATTACACTAAGTACTTTTGTATCTGTTAATCCTTTAAACCCTTATAGGAAGGTTTAACCTTTGTGTACAGTTTCAGTTCTTATTTCCAGAATAAGAAACTGAGGTTTAGAGAGTGTAACTAACTTGACAAAGTCATCTCACATTAATCAGTGGTATGGAAGTTTGAACCCAGATTTGTTAGAGTTGTAAGCAGCTTGTATTCTGCCACACACGGAATTCTCTTAAGTTTGTTTGTTTCCCATAAGTGATGACGTGGAGCACCCATCATCAAAAATCGCATTTAGCTTTGAAGTATGGTCTTTGACTTCTTGGCCTGAGAGATTAGCAGCATAAACAGAGTGATGGAAAAAGGCAAACTAAAGACAAAAATAAAATTTTTATATAAAGAGATGGCCAGGCACGCTGGCTCACACCTGTAATCCCAGCACTTTGGGAGGCCAAGGTGGGCGGATCACTTGAGGTCAGGAGTTCGAGACCAGCCTGGCCAACATGGCGAAACCCCATCTCTACTAAAAATACAAAAAATTAGCTGGGCGTTTGATGTGTGCCTGTAATCCTAGCTACTCAGGAGGCTGAGGCAGGAGAATGACTTGAATCTGGGAGGCAGAGGTTGCAGTGAGCCGAGATTGCGCCATTGCACTGCAGCCTGGGCAACAGGAGCAAAACTCCATCTCAAAAACATAAAATAAAATAAAAGAGATGAGTTGTGAGCATTTTGTGTTTAAATAAGAGGAGATCCAGCTGGATGCAGGGGCTCACACCTGTAATCCCAGCACTTTGGGAGACTGAGGTGGGTGGATCACCTGAGGTCAGGAGTTCGAGACCAGCCTGGCTAACATGCTGAAACCTCATTTCTACTAAAAATACAAAAAATTAGCCAGGCGCGTGCCTATAATGCCAGCTACTCTGGAGGCTGAGGCAGAAGATTCGTTTGAACCCAGGAGGCAGAGGTTGTAGTGAGCTGAGATCGTGCCATTTACACTCCAACGTGGGCAACAAGAGCGAAACTCTGTCTCAAAAAAAAAAAAAAAAGGGAGATCTTCGTCACACCCACCACTTGTACACTGGGGAATTGAAGGGGAGATGGGACAGCAGGAAGTGTGTTATAAGACAGATATTCCCAAGAGTGTGCAGTGTTAAACCAGGTGCTTTGCAGGATAGGCTTGAAATGTTTGGACAAGATGTAAGTGGAGGGAGGAGAGGCCAGACTGATGAGTAGGGGAGGTAGCCACAGATAAATGCATAACCTTAGTCACTTCTTGCTTCATCTTGTATCTCTTACTACCACTGCAGCCTTCTCATTACCTCCCTCCTCCAGACCATCCTGGAAACCACTTCCGTTCTTCCCCAGAAGACTCATATTATCACTATGTTCCCCAGCTTTAAACCATCCAGGGACTTCCCATTGCCCACCAGACAAAACCCAGCCTCCACAGCCTAAGGTCAAGCCCCTGTCTGGTCCCCCTCTCTATGCTCAGCCTTATCCTACCTTTGCTCTTTGTTTCTGTCAAACTCTGGTCCCCTGCTCCCCCATCATCTCCTAAACAGCCTGTGTCCACTCCCAGCTCCAGGGCACTCTCCTCTCCAACTCAGAAAGATTTTTTTCAGCCCCTGCCATAGGTGTTAACTTTCTTAGTCGGTGTACATACTGACTTGTGCTGCTTTATATCAGCAACTATCACAGGCTGAGGAAAGTGGGTGTAAGTTTAAGTGCTTGCAGAAATTGACTCTAGTCCCTAAACATGTTGTTCTGACCCCCAGGGCTTCAGAGGCTATTTTGTCCTGGTTTAAGTGCAGATTAATGTCCTTGGTCAGCCTCTGATGTCCTTCAGCAGAAGGATAGGAATGATTTATTGGCAGTTACTGTATGAATTTTGCTGCTCTGTCAGTGACTTAAGATGGATCACTCTCTGGTAAGAGGAGAATCTAAGTCCTTTCTCTAATAGCCACTTGTGGTTTTAACATTTCTGGAGCCTGGTTATCCACGTCCTACTCTCAGAGATACAAGTTGTGTACCGTATAGGTAGATGATATATATAGGAATACAGTGACACTTTTATTTACATTTTGCCTTACATTGTAAGTAAGGGTAATTTTTTTTTTAATGTAGCTATTTCCATTCTAGAAGTAATTGATTTTCACAGGCAAAAATGGCAGTTATGTTGGAAAAAGAACAAGAAGGCAGGGGCCTAGGAGCAGCTACGTAGAAGTGAATGAGTAATCTTAGGAAGTACTAAAAGGGACCTTGGAGATCAGCTAGTTCAACTGTCCATTTTACAGGTGAGAAAAATGACATCCAGAGTTCTGATTTTCCGTATTTCACATAACCAAAACATGTGCTAAGGATTCAGGCCTGACTTCAATGTAGTTCTTTTGATTCTTACTCCTTTTCTCTTCCCGCCGTCTATTCCTCTCCTGCCCACTCCCGAAGTTCCTGTATTTCTCTTAAGCTTTTGCATTTTACTCTGAGCAGCCTTTAGATGGATTGGAAAGCTCTCTAATGTTTCACTGAAAGGAACATACTGCACTTCACCACATCCCTTCCTGTGGCTGCCCTGGAGTACTAAAAATATTCAAGGATAGCCTACATCTGTAGTAGAGAGAACAGTACCTGAATAGTGTCAGCTTTTTGCTGCGGTGGTATTTCAAATTTGACTTTTAATTTAGAGGTAGCTAATATAAACCTTTTTAAAAATTACTCCTAAGTAATCCTTTGCACTAGGAACAAACAAACAAATACATTTGGGTATATTGACCATGCTAAGAAGAAACTGGTGCCCAACCAGATGGTGATACGTGGCTGTCTTCTAACAAATGCTTCATCATTTTGCCTTGAAGATATGTTTTGTGGAGATAATTTCACTTTATATTCTAAGGTCATTTAAGTTGAGGTTCACTGCCTTTTATACTGTTTTCCACTTCCCTATTGCTGTTTTAGCATGGGAGAGCGAACTATCCTTAGTGGAACTTTTCTTCTCCACATCAGTCTCAATTGATTTCTATTTCATAGGTCCGTTGTAAAGCCTAAAAGGCCTCCTTTACATTCAGGAAATGCAGGAGACCAATAGAGAACATAGGTGAATTAAGTGCTTTTTTTTCTTCCCAATTAACACATTTAAATTCTATCTTTTAAAATGATTAGTAGAAAGAAATATGCCAGTCTTCATTATCCTTAGCTTATGTCATGCATATGATAGAAAATCATCAGAATGCAGTTTGAGATGAAAGAGACCTTAGAAATTACTTCTTAGTCCAGCCCCTAATATTGTAAATAAGGAATCTGAGACCCAGAGAAGAGAAAGGTTTTGCTCAAGCTCACCCAGTCAAGTAATGGCAGCCACACCCACTTCCCACTGCCAGTCCAGGACTCCTTGTACTACGTCATCATAAACTTAAAAAAAAGAACAAGAATGGTTATTCAAACAACTTTTTTCAAAAGCACAATTGCCTTCCCATTAACAAAGGTTGAGTTATATCAGACCATTTTCCCCCAAATTTAAATTTCTCTTATAAGCTTTGCCACAGCCATTCTGGTAAGCAAAAGTTTTTTGTGTTTTGGTTTTTTGAGACAGAGCCTCACTCCATTGCCCATGCTGGAGTGCAGTGGCACAGTCTCGGCTCACTGCAACCTCTGCCTCCCAGATTCAAGCAATTCTCCTGACTCAGCCTCCTGAGCAGCTGGGATTACAGGCATTCACCACCGCACCCGGGTAATTTTGGTATTTTTTAGTAGAGACAGGGTTTCACCATGTTGGCCAGGCTGGTCTTGAACAACTGATCTCAAGTGATCCACCCACCTTGGCCTGCCAAAGTGCTGGGATTACAGGTGTGAGCCACCGTGCCTAGCCAGCAAAAGTTTTAATTACACGTTTTTCTTCATTTCTTCAGATCAGTCTAATAAACATTTTAGTAGACGTTTATTAAGCACCAACTATGTGCTTAATAACACTGTGCTGGTGGTACAAAGACAGTCCTTGCCTTCTAGAAGACTACCTTGTATCTGTACTTAAACTACATCAAAAACCCTCTAGTGGGGCAAAATGACATCTTTCGTGTTTTGTTCTTAGAATGATCGTCGACGTAGATAGAGAATTCTAGTTTCTTTCTCTACCTCATCTTCACTCCATCTAACAGCAATTCATGCTAATCCACAGTTCTCAGGGTTGACAGAGAAGGTGACTATAGCAGAATCAGGTTTGCTAAAGCTTATATTCTAGCACATGTGCTGTTACCTGTATACATGGTGTAATCCATGTATACATCTGTGCTGCCCATTCACTTTGCAGGTATAGCCGAGACTATGTGGTGGAAGGGGAACCATATGCCGGTTATGATAGACACAATGCAGAGGTAGCAGCCTTTCACTTGGACAGGTACGTATGATCACAGCAGGTTATGTTCATTTTGTTTACTTTCAAATGTCTTGAAGAGGACTCATGGACTCCTTCAAAAGGATGCAACACTAGTAAGTAACTTGTTACCCCTTTTAGATAGCTAATTGACTAGTTCCATTACACTTGTATGAGTCTCATAATTTGGTTGGCACTGGGAATACTAAAGTATTTTAATTCCGTGCTTCTTTAGGTCATTTCATTTCTGGCCTGCTCTGTTATTATCATCAGTGAAGATATTCTTGGTAAATAAACTTTGAACTTAAATATCTGAACTAGTCATTAATTGGGCCTAGCTGTCCTGTTGTTTTGTTATATATTTATTTTAAGTAAGTAATGCTGACTTATCCCCATGTGCTGGAAACATATAGCATGAAATATATTATGAGTTTTATTGTTCTTTATACAAACTATGCATAGCTTCAAACCAGAATAATGACAAAAGGAAAGGGCCGGGCGCAGTGGCTCACGCCTGTAATCCCAGCACTTTGGGAGGCCAAGGTGGGCAGATTGCGTGAGCTCAGGAGTTCGAGATCAGCCTGGCCAACATGGTGAAACCCTGTCTCTACTAAAATACACAGAATTAGCCGGGCGTGGTGACAGGCACCTGTAGTCCCAGCTACTTGGGAGGCTGAGGCAGGAGAATCGCTTGAACCCGGGAGGCGGAGCTTGCAGTGACCTGAGATCCGGCCACTGCACTCCAGCCTGGGCGACAGAGTGAGACTCTGTCTTTAAAAAAGAAAGAAAGAAAGAAAGAAAGAAAGAAAGAAAGAAAGAAAGAAAGAAAGAAAGAAAGAAAAGAAGGAAGGAAGGAAGAAAAAGAGAGAAAAAAGAAAAGGAAAGAAAGAAAATAGATGTGAATTATAAGTTTGTAAGTTAACTAGGAAAATTCTTTTTTTTTTTTCCCTAGCAGGTTAGTAGTCAGGAACCTTGCAGCTGAACTGTCTGGTATCCCAGTTACTCTGCTGACCAGCTCTTTCATCAGGCCATATTGGCCGACTTTAAAAGAAATTGCTCACAATATTTGTTTTAAAAAATTAATATATGACTGATGCAGTGGCTCATGCCTGTAATCCCAACACTTTAGGAGGCTGAGGTGGGTGAATCACTTGAGCCCGGGAGTTCCAGACCAGCCTGGGCAACATGGTGAAGCCCCGTTTCTACTAAAAAAAAATACAAAAATTAGCTGAGTGTGGTGGTGTGTGCCTGTAGTTCCAACTAGTGGGGAGGCTGAGGAGGGAGGATTGCCTGAGGCTGGGAGGTCGAGGCTGTGGTGAGCTGTGATTACGCCATTGCACTCCAGCCTGAGCAACAGAGTGGGACACTATCTCAATAAAATAAAATAATAAATAGGCCGAAATGGGCAGATCACGAGGTCAGGAGATCGAGACCATCCTAGCTAACATGGTGAAACCCCGTCTCTACTAAAAAAAAAAAGTACAAAAAACTAGCCGGGCAAGGTGGCGGGCGCCTGTAGCCCCAGCTACTCGGGAGGCTGAGGCAGGAGAATGGCGTGAACCCGGGAGGCGGAGCTTGCAGTGACCTGAGATCCGGCCACTGCACTCGACAGAGCAAGACTCCATCTCAAAAAAAAAAAAAAAAAAAAATTTTGAGACAGAGCCTCACTCTGTCCTCCAGACTGGAGTGCAATAGCCTGATCTTGGCTTACTGCAACCTCCACCTCCCGGGTTCAAGCGATTCTCCTGCCTCAGCCTACGGAGTAGCTGGGACTACAGGTACATGCCACCACGCCCAGCTAATTTTTTGTATTTTTAGTAGACACGGGGTTTCACCATGTTGGTCAGGCTGGTCTGGAACTCCTGACCTGAGGTGATCTGCCTACCTCAGCCTCCCAAAGTGCTGGGATTATAGGTGTGAGTCACTACGCTCAGCCTAAAAATGAATTTATAAGGAAACTAGAAAAAAAATAGATGAAATGTTTGTCTTTTTCTGAATTAGGATTTTGTAAACATAAAAGCAGTAACATAAAAATCACAAATTCAATAGTCTTGACTAAATAAAATAATGAACATATATCAAGAAACAGCAAACAAAATTTAAAAGCAAACAACAAACGGAGAAAACACTTGAATCTAATATAATCTGAGTATTAATAGCCTTAATATGTGTTTATACAAATCTGTATATATATGTTAAAACTCTGTTAGAAAATGGGTTAAGAGCACAAACACTATCAATTGCTAATAAATATGTGGGAGCGGGGGGAAGTTCATCCTCACCAGAAATTTTTAAAAATTCAGTTGAGATACTGTTTTTACCTGTTGAAAATGGCAAAGCTTAAAAAAAAGATAATACTTTATTGGGAGGAATACATTGAGATTCATATGCTGCTTATGGCATTGTTCATTGTTTCAGTTTTTTTGTTAAGAACCCTAGCATTATATATCAAAATTAAGGATAAATGTATCAACATTAAGGAATGTTTATATCATTTGAACAAATAACTGCTTTTTAATATACATATCTAAGACATTTCTAGGAAGTATCCTAGAGAAAGAATACAAAACTCAAAGATATATATACAACAGTCTTAGCTGTAGCATTTTCAGTAGTGAAAAACTGGTTGTAACCTAAACATCTATTGATATGGAAAAGCTTAGATACATGTGTACAATACCATGAATTTTTGCTGCCCCTTTTAAGACCTAGTGGTGTACAGTTGGATAAATCCTACTCCTCACTTAATGGCACACTAGAATCAGGCTTTCCAAGACCTTATCTGTTTGCCTCTTTTCTTCATCCCCAACCCCCCCATCCTGTTTGTTGGACACCAACAGGCATAAAGTTCCTCATTTCTGTACCAGTGTTTTGTATTACCCAACACAGTAAGTTTTGTTGATATATATGTAAAGTGATATTTCATTGTTATTTCACTGTTATTTTGTATTTCCCCATTACTGGCAAAGTTTGTCTTTTCACAGCAGGACACCTAATTGTTAACTTAGAGTACTTGTGTACTTTTGATGTTAACTAACTATAATGTTTCAATTTGTGACTTGTGCTTTGGGAGTCTTGTATTTAAAAGTCCTTCCCTACCTCAAAGTCTGAAAGATGTTCTCTTGCCAATCCTCCTGTCACTTTTGTTAAGTGTCACTGTAGCCAGCCTCAAGTGCTACAGTAACATTGCCCCTCAATGCTAAACTGGCTGTTGTTCTTGGGCTTGGCAATTTTCAATGGGGAGAAAAAAATACTTCCCAATCTAAGCATGTGTTTGTAGTCCTGGCTAACAGGGAGGCTAAGGTGAGAGGATCACTTGAGCCCAGGAGTTCCTGGCTGCAGGAAGCTATGATCATGCCACTGCACTCCGGCCTGGGCAACAGAGTGAGACTCAAAAACCAACCAACCAAACAAACAAACACGCACAAAAAACGCTTCCCAACCTTTTTCATTTGTGGATCCTGATACTTTTCTGCTTTGGGTTGCTATTTCTTCATTACAGTCAGATTTAACCACCTTCCCTTACCTCAGGGGGGATCTCTGGATTTCTATGTTATTTTGATAAATCTGTTGACTTGCCTTTGTGGCTTTTCTAAGACTGGGTTTAGGACAGAATCAGAAGCCCTAAACAATACCCATTTGTAAAGGCTTTCTAATGATTGGGAAAAGGTTCATGATACAATGATGAGTAGAAAGCAAGCTATAAAACTACATACGACGTAATCTCAGTTGTATGTATATACATAAGTGTGAGTGTGTGTGTACCCACACTTAAAGGGAAAACATGCTGATATGCCAAAATGTCAGTACCTGTAATTATTTCGGGGTTGTGGAATTATAGGTGATTTTTATTTTCTTTATTATAAATTTTCTGTGTGTTCCAAATTCTGCCTCTCCAACTTTTGTTCTGTTAGTATATATTTTTTGGCCAGGAAATTTCATTTTTTTAAAATAAATTATTTTCAACCTTTTAGATTGTTAGAGGTATCTTCAAATTCTTTTTTTTGTTTGTTTTGAGACGGAGTCTCGCTCTGTCTCCCGGGCTGGAGTGCAGTGGCCGGATCTCAGCTCACTGCAAGCTCCGCCTCCCGGGTTTACGCCATTCTCCTGCCTCAGCCT
>NW_012119487.1:9609354-9609714 GCF_000951035.1 Colobus angolensis palliatus
TTTTTTTTTTTTTTAATCAATGTGCTGTTTTATTTAAAGATTTGAACCCATATGTGAGTTTGGGTTCCATTTTTTTCTAATGCTTTCCTAAAATCTATTTTTAATTTTTATTATGAAAAAATTTCTAACCTACAAAAGTAGAAAGAATAGTATAATGAGCCCATATACCCACTCTGTAGATTTAACAGTTGTTCACATTTTATCAAATTTGTCTTATTCTTTTTACTGAAGTGTATATTAAAATAAATTACACACACTTTGACATTAAATTCCTAAAAATATGTGCCTCTAAAAAATTAGATTTGCCGGGCGCGGTGGCTCAAGCCTGTAATCCCAGCACTTTGGGAGGCCGAGACGGGC
>NW_012119487.1:9609899-9620303 GCF_000951035.1 Colobus angolensis palliatus
CCCGGGAGGCGGAGCTTGCAGTGAGCTGAGATCCGGCCACTGCACTCCAGCCCGGGCGACAGAGCGAGACTCCGTCTCAAAAAAAATAAATAAATAAAAAAAATAAAAAATTAGATTTACCTGCTAGCTAAAACCCTTTACACATTTGACATGATGAACTGTAATTTTTAAGACTGTTACTTAAAAAACATCCCCTAAGATTTTTCTCTTCTGTTTTTCAATCTTCCAAACCAGGATTCTGGGTTTCCGCCGAGCCCCCTTGGTGGTTGGCAGATTTGTTAATCTTCGGACAGAGATTAAACCTGTTGCCACAGAGCAGCTGTTGAGCACCTTCCTAACTGTAGGTAAGAAGATTGTAGAGGACATTTATATAGGGGAATGATTAATAAGTTAAAATGGGGCATTGTTGAGCAAGCTGGTTTCTGACTTTTAGGAATTAAAGAACGTAAAGGAATACAAAAGCAAATCAGACAACCAGCTCTCAGGTTATTTGGAAAAATGAATCTAAAGGAGATGGCAGGAAATTGAAACTTTCCTGTGTACTCTTGTGTTGTCTGTGACATAGGAGGTGAGGTCATTTAGTGATAGTAAAAGCAGGTGATTATTTCCTTCTGCTTTCTCTTAGAGCTATTAAGTCTCAAACTCAGAATTTGGCCTAAATTGGTTATTGTTTGTATATCATTGGCTTAGTTATTTTTACATATGTATATATATATGTTTTCTTGGAAACTGTCTCCATCTCCTTAGAATTGAGTAAATCTTAAGGCAACTCTTTGGGAGGCTCAGAAATTCTTTTGTAAGGTTGTATTTGGACCTGGAAGATCAACAGGCCTACCACTTCTTCAAGGGTTAACCTATAACTCCTTGTGCCTGGAACTGGCTATGTTGCCCCTGGCCTCTGTTTTCCATTATCTTAACTCTGAGGTAAGAGATATGAGCTAAAATTCTCACTCCTGTTCTTGTGAGCAAGATGAGAATGGGAAGAATCCAAAAGGGCTGTGGTTTCTTGTTTTCACCTCTTCACCTTGACTCTTTTTCAGTGATACAGTGCTCTGCATTAGGGCGTGACTGTTGAAACAGACATTGCAAGATGAACTTCACCTTGCTTTTTGCTAGAGTGAGTGGATTTACATTTAAAATGAGGAAAAACTGAATATTTAAAGGACTTATGACAGATTCGTCATTCAGAATTTCAACTTATAAGGCTTAGGCTGTACTTTTCTTACAGATAACCAAAAGCATACAGTGTTAGATATTGTATCAGATATTTTCTAATTACCTTTAGTTGTTCAATTTTATGCTTGGCAAACATGAATTCCTGGTGGGTGCTGAGATTGAGGGAAAGAGTCCAAGAAGAATAAGTCAGGGTACCTGCTCTTCAAAGGCTCACATATGGTTAACTCATACATTGTATGAAGTGTGGGGAAGGTAAAAGCAGAGGGTTTGTAGAGGAGGTTATTAACACTTGAACTGAGTATTGAAGAACCAGTGTGAGTTACCAAGGCAGCAAAGCGGAAAGGGCATTGGCAAAATAATGGGAATATTAATGAGAACAAGGGCATAAAGACTGGAAAGTAATAGGGCAGGTAGAGGGATTTGACTGGAGGTGAAGTTTTTAATAATCATCTGACCTTAGCATCACCTTGTTGTTATTGTTGTGTTTTTAAGACTTTATTGTTTTTAGAGCAGCTTTAGGTTCACAGCAAAACTGAGAGGAAGGTACAGAGATTTCCCAAATAACCGCTGCCCCTCACACACATAGTTTCCCCCATTATCAACATCCCACATCACAGTGGTACAGTTGTTACAATTGATGAGCCCACGTTGACACATCATAATCATCCAGAGTCCATAGTTTACATTCCAGTTCACTCTTGGTGTTGCATATTCTGTGGGTTTGGACAAATGTATAATGACATGTATACATCATTATAGTATCACACAGAGTATTTTCACTGTTCTAAAAATCCTCTATGTTCTACTTATTCATCATTCTCCATCCCTCTCTCCAATCCACTTGCAACTACTGATCTTTTTACTCTCTGTATAATTTTGCCTTTTCCAGAATGTTACATAGTTGAATCACAGTATATAGCTTTTTCAGAGTGGTTTCTTTCACTTAATAATATACATTTAAGGTTCCTCCTTGTTCTTTCATGGCTTGATTTCTCATTTCTTGTTATTGCTGACTAATGTTCCATTGTCTGATGTACCACAGTTTATCCATTTACCTATTGAATGACATCTTGGTTGCTTCCATGTTTGGGTAATTGTGAGTAAAGCTGCCATAAACATCTGTGTCTAGCTTTCTGTATTGACATAAGTTTTTAGCTCTTTTGGGTAAATACCAAGGAGTGTGATTTCTGGATTATATTAAGAGTACATTTAGTTTTGTAAGAAACTGCCAAACTGTCTTCCAAAGTGGCTGTACCATTTTGCATTCCCACCAGCAAAGAGTGAGAGTTCCTGTTGCTCCTCATCCTTGGCAGCATTTGATGTTGTCATATTTTGGATTTCGACTATTCTAGTAGGTGTATCTCATTGTTTTAGTTTGCATCTCCCTGATGACATATAATGTAGAGCATCTTTTCATATGTTTGTCTGTCATCTGTATATCTTTGTTGAGGTGTCTGTTAAGGTCTTTGGCTCATATTTAAGTTAGGTTGATCGTTTTCTTACTGTCAAGTTTTAGGCGTTCTTCGTATAGTATGGCTAACAGTCCATTGTCAGATGTGTCTTTTGAAAATACTTTATCCAGCTGGACATGGTGGCTCATGCCTGTAATCCCAGCACTTTGGGCAGCCAAGGTGGGCGGATCACTTGAGGTCAGGAGTTTGAGACCAGCCTGGCCAATATGGTGAAACCCTGTCTCTACTGAAAACACAAAAATTAGCTGGGCATGGTGACACACACCTGTAATCCCAGCTACTCGGGAGGCTGAGGCAGGAGAATTGCTTGAACCCAGGAGGCAGAGGTTGCAGTGAGCTGAGATCATGCCACTGTAACTCCAGCCTGGGTGACAGAGTGAGACTCTGTCTCAAAAAAAAAAAAGAAAGAAAGAAAGAAAATATTTTCTTCAAATATATAACTTGTCATTTCATTCTCTTGTTGGCAATTTTTAAAATGTATTATTAAGTAAGTTGGTATAATAATATTAAGTAAGTTGGTACATAATACAAGAATAACTAAAATCTATGTAGCCCCAGCAACCTACACAAATATGTTCACTGTTACTTTATCTGATCCTTTTGACGATAGCATGCAATAAGTAGGTGAGGTGTTGCCCACATTTTATACCTGAGAGTGGAGGCTTAGAAGTGGCTAATGACTTTCCCAAAGTCACAACACTACTAATTGTTAGCCAGGATCCAAACTCAGATTTTAAGACTCTAAAATCTTTCATCAGTTTATAGTCTTTATTTATTCAGTACAACTTTATTTCACTTCTGTTTGACAGGCACTGAGCTAAGTGCTGAATATGCAAAACCGAATGACCTTCCTATCTTCAAGGATCTTTGTCTAATGGGGGAGCCAGACATGTACAAAGAACCTGTGGACTGGGTGGTGGGGGTGGGAGTGGGAATAGGGAGGTGGCCTAGAAGTTATGGCCAGGATGACAGTTAATTAGTGAAGGTGATATTTTAACCAAGTCTTAAAGGGAAAATAGCAGTCCCTTAGGTAGATAGAGTGGGAAAGAATATTTTAGGTTTGTATTTAACATTTTTTGTGCTATAGATACCTTTGGCAGTCTGGAGAAGCTTATGGATCCTTTCTAAAAATAAAGGTTTTAAATACATACATAAATTAAAATATATAGACTTATAAATGAAACCAATAATATTGAAGTATAATTTCAGTATCAAAAATTTTAAAAAGCAAGTTTAGATACAGTAATATGTGCTTTGTTGTTTAACACATTAAATAAGCTCTATCAGAGATTAGTCACTACTGTGATTTCAGACTATGATTATAAACAGTATTTTGAGATTATCTGCAACAATGCTAGTATGATAGGAAAAATCTGTGATTTCTTATAGAGACAAAGTCACATGTAATTCAAATATGACGGTTTGCTCCCTGCCATCATAATAGAAGGAAATGCTAATTTTTAGTAGAAGTTAGTGAAAATAAAGATGTAATTTTGTTCCCATTGAGCTTACAGGCCCTATGAGTTGATCCTGTTCCAGGTAGAGGACAGAGCATGAACAGAGGTGATGAGCAATGAGAGAAAAGCAACAAGCTCAGGAGACTGTGCTGTTTAGCTGAAGGAAAGGATGTGTGGGGCTGGCCAGTGAAGAAGACAGCTGGTCAGGACAGTGTCACTGGAGGGCCTGTGTACCATGCTTAGGAGTTGAGACTTTCTGTTTAGGCACTAGAAAGCCATTAAAACAGTTTGAATATGGAAAAATCAGATATGAATTTCAAGAGCAAATTGTGGCAGCATTGTCAAGGGTGCATTGGGAAGGGGAGAATCAAGAGCTGAGAGCACTCTGGGAGTGTTGTGAATTCATATGTAATAAGAGAACTAAAGCAGAGACAGGGAATAGAAAGATTTAAGAGCTATTCAGGAATTGGAATGGAAAGAATTTGGTGAACATTTGGGCTGGGAGAGCAATTGAGAGAAGAAAAAATTAAGAATGACTCCTAGGTTTCTGGATTGGATGACAAGTGGTTAGTGGAGCTGTTAACTATTTTAGGAATGTAAGGAGAGGAGCATATTTAGGGAGGTGGAGTAGAGAAAGATAATGAATTTAAGTTTGGATATTTTGTTTCCTTGACAGGAACATCCAGGAGTAAGTGTAGACCAATCATTTAGGAGCTAAAGCCTACAGTTCAGGAGAAAAGGCTTGGCTGAAGCCACATATTTTATTGTCACAGTTGGTAGTTCACCCAAGGAGAGCATGGAGACTGAGGTGATTAGAAGACCAGTTTTTAAAAGTTTGGCAATCCAGGAAATAGAGGTTCAAAACCTCAGTTCATGGCACTGAAATGGGGATGTTGAACTCTGGAAAGGTAGATTGAACCATGTTATTAAAATAAGTAGCTGGCATCAATTGGTGTCTGACAATATGTCAGGCACTGTGCTAAGCATTGCCGCCATGGATTGCCTCATTTACTCTTCACAACCTGGAGGAGGAGTATTGTTGTCTGTGCTGGAGGAGGTAGTATTGTTGTCTCCATTTTACAGAAGTTGCTTAGAGAGACTAAATTACATGCCCAGAGTCTTGCAATCTCATGATTAAACTAGTCTAAATGTTAACCCCAGGAACCTGACCTCAGACTCCACATTCTCCCTTCCAGTTATGAAGATTCTTATTTACCAAACTCAAGAGTTTGTATTTTATCCTGTAGGAAACAGGTTTCCTATAACAGGCAATATTTTGTTTGTTTTAGGGCTTTGAATTTTTTTTGAATCAGTAATGGATTCACACAATGGAATTTTGAATGGATTCAAAATTCAGGGAAATTCAGGCCGGGTGTGGTAGCTCATGCCTGTAACTCCAGCACTTTGGGAGGCTGAGGCAGGAGGATCACATGAGGCCAGGAGTTTGAGACCAGCCTGGCCAACATGATGAAACTTCGTCTCTACTGAAAATACAGAAATTAGCCGGGTGTGGTGGTGCACGTCTGTAATCCCAGCTACTTGGGAGGCTGATGCAGGAAAATCACTTGAACTCGGGAAGCAGAGGTTGCAGTGAGCAAAGATCATGCCACTGCACTCTACCCTGGGAGACAGAGCAAGATTGTATCTCAAAAAGAAAAAAAAAATTCTGTGAAATTCAATGAAAAATTTTCTTGTCCGTCCAGTTCCTTCCCCTTTCTCTGAGTGGCAGCCTCTAATTAGTAATTTCCTTATGTCTTTTTGTATGAAATATGAATATATATTTTTATCTATCTCTACCATTTTATACAACGTATGGCACACTTTGCATACTTTTGCATCTTACTCTTTTTACTTAATACATCCTAGAAATCTGTATCATGTACAATGAGCTTGTTGTTTTACACTACAAAGTGTTCCATTATTTGGGTCTACCATAATTCATATAACCAGAATTTTATTGGACTTATATGTTGTTCCAGTATTTTGTTTTTACAACCAGTGTTGCCCAGAATTACCTTGTATATATGTCAGGGGTCCCCAACCCCTGCGCTGCGGAATAGTACCAGTCTGTGTTACAGTAGGAACCGGGCCGCACAGCATGAGGTGAGGGGTGAGCGAGCATTACCGCTTCAGCACCAGCTCCTTGTCAGATCAGTGGCAGCATTATATTCTCATAGGAGCACAAGCCCTATTGTGAACTGCGCATGTGAAGGATCTATGCTGCGCGTTCCTTATGAGAATCTAATACCTGATGATCTGACATGGAGCAGTTTCATCCTGAAACCATTGCCACCCAGCCCCCAACACTTGTCTGTGGAAAATTGTCTTCCACAAAACCAGTCCCTGGTGCCAAAATGGTTGGGGACCACCCATGCGTATTATTTCACACATAAGCAAGCATTTCTAGAAATGGGAGTGCTACATCAAAGGGCGATAGGTGTGGCCACATTATCCTATATAGATGTTGAACCAGTTTATATTCCCATAGAAATATATGAGAGTGACTCTTTCTCCTAGCTTCACCAACAATATGTTATTATACTTTTGGTTTTGTGTATTTCATATGTAGCATCTTTTTGTTTGAGAGCTATTTGTATTTTCTATTAACTGTCTTTGCATATCCTTTGCTCATTTTCTGCTGTGTCATTGGTCTTATCGCTGTATAGGAGTTCATCCCTAGGGCGGATAGTCTTTTGTGACGTGAGATGTAAATACTCTCTCAAATTTTTTGTTTTTGTTTTTGGAGATGGAGTTTTGTTCTGTCACTCAGGCTGGAGTGCAGTGGCGCAATCTCAGCTCACTGCAACCTTTGCCTCTCAGGTTCCAGTAATTCTCCTGCCTCAGCCTTCTGAGTAGTTGGAATTACAGGTGCATACCAGTACTCCCGGCTAATTTTGTATTTTTAGTAGAGACGGGGTTTCACCATGTTGGCCAGGCTGGTCTCAAATTCCTGACCTCAAGTGATCAGGAGTTCACTTATTATAATAGTTGCCAAATGGTGATTTTTTTTTTTTTTACTGCTCTCTCTCAGCAGTATCACCAAATGATAATTTTTGTATTTTTGTTTTTTTTTGAGACAGAGTCTCTGTCACCCAGACTGGAGTGCAGTGGCACGATCATGGCCCACTGCAGCCTCAACCTTCTGCTCTCAAGCAATTCTTCTACCTCAGCCTCCTGAGTAGCTTTGACTACAGGCATGCGCCACCATGCCTGGCTAATGTTTTTACTTTTATTTTTATAGAGACAGGGTTTCATTGTGTTTTCCAGGCTGGTCTCAAGTGATCCTTCTCCCTCGGCCTCCTAAAGTGCTAGGATTACAGATGTGAGCCACAGTTCCTGGCCTTCAAATGATTTTTTTCATTCTATCATTGCTTCTAGACCTATTAGTTGTCATTCTGTTGAAGGGTAGAACTCCCCTGCCTACACACATTCATGTATTTATTTATATCACCATGAACTCACTATGAGCTACAATTTATTACCATTTATAATTATTCGGATGCTTAAACTGTTCCACATTTGGCCAGTGGGAACCTCTGCAAACTAGTTCCTGTGTCATTTTAGAATGGTCCCATCATTCTCCAAGCACTTTCTTGTAACTAGCATAATGCTGTGGTCCAGGCTCATCTTGTACTTTCCCTAACCCAGGCCTGAAATCAGCTATTTCTTCAGATTAAAAGGATACAGGCGTATCTTTTTCTGTATCTGTGTATTAAACCCATCAATTCAGGCCTGGCACAGTGGCTCATGCCTGTAATCCCAAGCACTCTGGGAGGCTGAGACGGGTGGATCATGAGGTCAGGAGTTCCGAGACCAGCCTGTCCAATATGGTGAAACCCCATCTCTAATAAAAATACAAAAATTAGCTGGTGTGGTGGCGTGTGACTGTAGTCCCAGCTACTCGGGAGGCTGAGGCCGGAGAATTGCTTGAACCCGGGAGGCAGAGGTTTCAGTGAGCCGAGATCACGCCACTGCACTCCAGCCTGGGCAAGAGAGAGAGACTCCATCTCAAAAAAAACAAAACAAAAAACAAACAAACAAAAAACCTATCAATTCAAGCTAGTATTTCCAATTCTAATTCACCACTGCAGGATTTATCCTGGCTTTCTCTCTTTCTGTATGTTTAACTCTCTTCTCCACTGGTGAGAAGCCTGGTTACTGTTACACTCAGTCTGTCTACTTATTTGCTCAACTTACCCCCTTCCTCTATACCTCCCCCTCTATGTAACCAAACTCTTGGCCACACTTGGCCTAGTACTTGACCTTTTTGCCCTCCCCTGGGCACTCTGGCCAAGATCTCAGTCCTAATGAAGAAGAGGAGGACGTTACTTTCCTTTAATTAAAGTTGAGTTCAGGCCAGGCACGGTAGCTCACACCTGTAATCCCAGCACTTTGGGAGGCTGAGGTGGGTGGATCACCTGAGGTCAGGAGTTCGAGACCAGCCTGACCAAATGGTGAAACCATGTCTCTACTGAAAATACAAAAATTAGCCAAGCGTGGTGGCATGTGCCTGTAATACCAGCTACTCAGGAGGCTGAGATGGGAGAATTGCTTGAACCTAGGAGGCAGAGGTTGCAGTGAGTCAAGATCGTGCCACTGCACTCCAGCCTGGGTGACAGAGCAAGACTCAGTCTCAAAAAAAAAAAGAAAATTAGTGAGTTTAGAGGCCGGGCATGGTGGCTCATGCCTATAATCCCAGCATTTTGAGATGCTAAGGTGGGCAGATCACTTGAGTCCAGGAATTTGAGCTCAGCCTGGCCGACATGGCAAAACCCCATCTCTACCAGAAAAATCAAAAATTAGCTGGGCATGGAGGCATACATCTGTAGTTCCAGCTACTCAGGAGGCTGAGATGGAAGGATGTCTTGAGCCCTAGAGGCAGAGGTTGCAATGAGCTGAGATCACGCCACTGCACTCCAGCCTGGATGACAAAGCCAGACCCTGTCTCAAAACAAGAACAACAAAAACAAAACAAAAAGTGAATTTGAAGGATCCTGGTGATGGTAGTTGATGCCAGAGAGAGAGACTGGGTAGAAAGGATACAGGAGGCAAGGGCAACTTGCTTTTGGGTGTATATCCTTTTGTACTTTTTGAATTTTTTTTTATACTGTGTGCTTTTTTATTACCTATCCAGGAAAATAAATGTTTGAAATATAGTAAACTCAGGGTCTTTGTTTTCACCATACCTATTTACTTAGCTACTCTGTTCTGCGTTATTTGGGAGAGAATTTGGAGTCTTCATTATTTCCTTAAGTGTATTTGGCTCCTTTCTGTCCTGTAGGAAACAATACTTGTTTTTATGGGAAGTGCTATTACTGCCGAGAAACAGAACCAGCTTGTGCTGATGGAGACACAATGGAGGGATCTGTCACACTTTGGCTTCCAGATGTGTGGCCTCTGCAGAAACACCGTCACCCATGGGGCAGGACTTACCGAGAAGGCAAATTGGCCAGGTAAATGCTCCTATGAGCCATTACTTAATTCTCCCCTGTGCCTAGCCAGGTGCCAGTTCTTTAAAGGAACCAGCACTTCTGTCCAAGAGTAAAAAGAACTGTGGAGTCAGGGGCAAACTCAGTAGGTAGGAACTCTGTCTTCTCTTTGTATGCAACAGTGCCAGGTACAGTGTTGACACTCAGTGCTGGTGATGCTGCTTGTCTCCAGGTGGGAGTATGATGAGAGCTACTGTGATGCTGTGAAGAAAACATCCCCTTATGACTCTGGCCCGCGCCTCTTGGACATCATTGACACAGCTGTCTTTGATTACCTGATTGGCAATGCTGACCGCCATCACTATGAGAGCTTTCAAGATGATGAAGGCGCTAGTATGCTCATCCTTCTTGATAATGCCAAAAGGTGAGACCAGCAGGACTGTCCTTGTCGGGGGGGGGGGTTCTGTGTATGAAAGAATGAAAGAAGGGCATTTTCTAGAGCATCCTGGAGAACATCCAGAATACAATTGATAGGTGGCGTCCTTCTTTTTTCCACTTGGAGTCTTTGCTATTGGTACCTGTCATTCTCTCTACTCTCAGGGATCTCAGTACTTCAAAAAATGGAAAAGCAATTCTTTCCAAGGAGTCTAAGACTCTATGAGCCTCTTCTCAGACAACTGGAAACCAGGGTCATTCATTTGTTACTACCTACATCATTCTTTCTTGGCTATGATATTTGGTGTTTAGAAACTTGAGAGATACAGATGTAATAGAGTGTGGAATTTGTTACTAAGTTTATTCTATCCAAAAGTTCCTGCAATTAAAAAATTAATTTATGGGGGCGGAGCAAGATGGCCGAATAGGAACAGC
>NW_012119487.1:9629863-9643420 GCF_000951035.1 Colobus angolensis palliatus
GCTTGCCTCGGCTTCTCAAAGTGCTGGGATTACAGGCATAGTGCCACCCTTTTAGTTGCATTTAATAAATATTTACTAAATAGAATGCTTCCTTGGAGTACAGAATTTTCCAGGCCCTAGGTCACTACTGTTAACATTGGTTGTTGGAAATAAGCTAAGACATGGCTCCTCAGCAGAGTGCTTGGGCAGCATTTGCTAATGATGCCACCATCTTATACTGAACACCAGGCGCCTCGTGCTTCGTGAAAGATGGTGACGACCACAGAAAATGAAAGACCAGCAAACACTGCCTCTCCCTCTACCCCATTACAGCAAAGCATATAGCACTCATCCTGTGATACACATGATATTTGATATTTGGTGTGTATCAAAATAGTTGCTTTGCCCATTCAGGCTGCTATACAAAATCCCTTAGACTGGGTAATTCATAAGCATTGGAAATGTATTGCTTACAGTTTCAGAGGCTGAGAACTCTAACATGAAGGTGCCAGCAGATTCAGTGTCTGGTGAGGGCCTGTTCCTCAGATGGTGCCTTCTGTGTGTCCTCATATGGCAGAAGAGGTGAACACGCTCCCTCTGACCTCATCTCTAAGGGCACTAATCCCGTTGATGTGGGCTCTTCCCTCATGGCTTAATCATCTCCCAAAGGCCCTACCTCTTAATACTGTTGGACTGTTGCACCAGGGATTACGAATTTGAGGGGGACACAAACATTCAGACAATAGCAGTTGCCTTTGCCTTGAATGACTGGAGGACCTACACTGTACTAAGAACTACCAGACTCCAGCTATTAAGGTGAACCTCTGGAAAGAGGGAAAGGTTGACAGTTTTCTAGAATCGGTTCTCCTTTTCTAATTCTGAATTGCTGCTAAGGTAATTTTTGCATCTGCTGTGAATCAGTTTCCTCAGCCTCTGTGAACAGTTTTTCCAATTTGAATTGGCACATATACTTACTCGTAGGGAATAGGATATTGGTAATTTGGGAGTAGAACAAGTGTGACTTCTTTTTACAAGTAGTGGTCATCTGCTTATTTGTGGGAATCTAATATAAATGGCCTTTATTTCTCTCTCTGGTCCTTAAAACCTTTGCAGGCTTAGGGGTCTTCAAGTTCTCCCTTTGGTCTGTGAACTCCACACTGTGTTTACCATAATTATGCTCCAGTACCTTCTAATATCTTGGCAGGAAAAGGTCCCTTGTAAATGAGTATATTTGTTGTCAGATATTTTAGTACAGGCTGTTAGGGATCCTGTGTCTAATTGGTCATGCCCCACTTGTTTTCAATTTAAGTGATTTGAGCTGCTGGAGCATGAAATTATCTAGGATCACATTTGAGTTTCATATAGAATTTGCTATTGCTTTGATGCTAAGAAAAGAATGGTACTTCCACCGAATTCACTAGGTTTTAATTTAATTTTCAGCTTTGGGAACCCCTCGCTGGATGAAAGAAGCATTCTTGCCCCTCTCTATCAGTGTTGCATGTAAGTTGTGCATAGCAAATACATGTGCCTGCATTGCCTTCCTTTCCAGGCTCAGGTAACAGTACATCCATTTTCTTGGCCCTCAGACTTTCTGATACCTGAGCTGTGCTTTTCATACTTCTCCAACCTAGAACCTCTGGAGATCCTGAAATGGGATATGAACCTCTGGAGATACTGAAATGGGATATCAGGGAAAAGTAAAGGCAGATAACCCACAGCTCAGAATTCATCTCAAATTTTGTATGAATAGAAGAGTATATGTATTCAGTAATACATGTCTATGTTTGGTTTAATAGCAGAATATAATCACCCATACTCCCCACCCCACCGCCAAAAAAAAAAAAAAAAAAACACTGAGTAAAATCTGTATCCCTGGTTACTACACCTGGTTACCTTGTGGTTTCAAGTCCTCTCACTCACCCATCACATACCACCTGGGGTTCGCATATTTCAGTTTGAAATTAACTAAACCAAAAGTAACTTTTTCCATAAATAATAATTGATTTTGGCCAGGCACAGTGACTCACTCCTGTAATCCCAGGAATTTGGGAGGCCGAGGTGAGTGGATCACCTGAGGTCAGGAGTTCGAGACCAGCCTGGCCAACATGGTGAAACCCCGTCTCTAATAAAAATACAAAAATGAGCCAGGCATGGTGGCAGGCACCAGTATTCCAGCTACTTAGGAGGCTGAGACAGGAGAATTGCTTGAACCTGGGAGGCGGAGGTTGCAGTGAGCCGAGATTGTGCCATTGCACTCCAGTCTGGGTGACTGAGTGAGACTGTGTCTCAAAAAAATAGAAAATAAATAGTAATTGGTTTTTTAAAAAAACTGGGAACAGAGAAATTGAAAAATGAGTCAAGAAAATGAGCTAAAGTCTAAGAAGCTTCTTTTCATCATTCCTGAAATTATTTTATTTTATTATTATTATTTTTTTTTAATTTGAGACAGCGTCTGCGTCTGTCACCCAGGTGGGAGTGCGGTGGTGCAATCTCAGCTTACAGCAACCTCTGCCTCTCGGGTTCAAGCAATTCTTGTGCCTCAGCCTCCCGAGTAGCTGGGACTACAGGCGCCTGCCACCAAACCCAGCTAATTTTTGTATTTGCAGTAGAGATGGGTTTCACTATGTTGGCCAGGCTGATCTGGAACTACTGACCTCAAGTGATCCACCTGCCTCAGCCTTCCAAAGTGCTAGGATTATAGGTGTGAGCCACCGCGCCCAACCATCCTGGTGTAATTTTAGAGCATGCACATCAAGAATCAGCTGGGATTCACCTTGCTTAACTTCACAGAAAAGCAAGCTCAAAAGCACCACTTGATACTGGTCAGCTCCCAGTAACATCATATCACATAAGACTGCACTAGCAACTAGTCTCTTTCTCTTCTTTCTTTTTTTAAATAACAACAAAATTCTGTAGAAAGTAACAGTTTACCCAGGCAGTCCTTAGTTGTCTTTATTAATGATGGGAAGTAGTGATATATACAATCAAGAATTGTGCATTTGTCTTTGAAGATGTTTTTGTGGTAGTAGTTTTATCAGTCTGGTTCAATCAGGAGATAGAAAAGACACAGTGTGTTAAACAGAGGTGTTTAATGTAAAGGTTTTTTTTTTTTTTTTTTTTTTTGGAGACGGAGTCTTGCTCTGTCACCTGGGCTGGAGTACAGTGGAGCAATCTCGGCTCACTGCAACCTCCACCTCCCGTGTTCAAGCGATTCTCCTGAGTCAGCCTCCCAAGTAACTGGGATTACAGGCACCTGTCACCGCACCTGGCTAATTTTTGTATTTTTAGTAGAGACGGGGTTTCACCATGTTGGCCAGGCTGGTCTAGAACTCCTGACCTTGTGCTCTGCCCGCCTCGGCCTCCCAAAGTGCTGGCATTACAGGCGTGAGCCACTGAACCCAACCCAATATAAAGAATTATTAAATTGCAATAACAGGAGTGACTGTAAAAGAAAACTAGGGCTGAGGGAGAGTATCCAAGGAAGGACAAACTTGGAAGGGGATCCCCTCCCAATGACTGGAGTTTGGACTTCAGTGGAGAAGGTTTAGCTCAACCCACCAGATAGCAGAGAAGTTTGCTAGTTTGCAGGTGCTGAACAAGCCAGAAGCAATTCTCTAGAGTGCAGGCTGGGTGTACATTCAAGCCATAGCTGGTGTCATGACATGGAGAGGGAGAGAGAGAATCCAGTAGGAACCTTCTGTGCTGCAAGTGAGGCACACATGTGGGCCTTCAGAGGGAATTGGGGCCAGGGTGAGCAGATGGCCTTCAAATCTCCGGTTTCCATGTTGAGAGGGCCTCAGGAGAGTTATTCCCAGGCCAGGCTAAGGCTTGAGGTCACCAAGGACCCACACTTTCTGGGAATGTGGCTAGTCAGGGCTTCACTGGATGACCTCTGTGCCTCCCCAACACCACCATCGACCCACAAAAGCATTTGGAGAGCCCCTTCCCCCTGCAGTGTCCCCCTAGCGCCCTCTAGTGAGAAAGCTTTAGGGGAAAGATGCTTAAATGAATCCCACCCGTTGTAGCAGAGCACATTTTGGTTTGGTTTGGTTTTTTGAGATGGAGTCTCGCTCTGTCACCCGGGCTGGAGTGCAGTGGCACGATCTCGGCTCACTGCAGTCTCCGTCTCCCGGGTTCGAGTGATTCTCCTGCCTCAGCCTCCTGAGTAGCTGGGATTACAGGTACCTGCCACCATGCCCAGCTAATATTTTGTATTTTTAGTAGAGATGGGGTTTCACCATGTTGGTGGGGCTGGTCTGGAACTCCTGACCTCAGGTGATCTGTCCACCATGGCCTCCCAAAGTGTTGGGATTACAGGCGTGAGCCACTGTGCCTGGCCAGCAGAGCATATTTTGAAGAGTGAATTTGGAGCTGAGAGGAAATAACGTGATAACTTAGTCACAGAGGAAGCTCGGATGCTCTGGGCATTTGTAATATATTTCAGAATAAAAAATAACTGTACTCCGTCTGTGCCTGTTTGTCCCTTCCATGCATGCTTTATGCAACAGTCTTCCTTAGCTTTTAAATTGTTGCACAACAGGCTGCCTTTTACAGAATCAGACATTTCTGCATACCTAGTAATTCCTACTTTGCCCACAGAGAGCTAAAAACTTTTCTTCTCAGATAAATAAAAGATACTCTATAGTTGGTGTCTTTGTTTGTTTTGTGCTGCTATAACAGGATACCACAGGCTGGGTAATTTGTTTTATTTTATTTTATTTTATTTTGAGATGGAGTCTCGCTCTGTCACCCAGGCTGGAGTGCAGTGGCGCGATCTCGGCTCACTGCAACCTCCAGCTCCCAGGTTCAAGTAATTATCTTGTCTCAGCCTCCCAAGTAGCTGGGATTACAGGCGTTCACCACCATGCCTGGGTAATTTTTGTATTTGTAGTAGAGATGGGGTTTCACCATGTGGCCCAGGCTGGTCTCGAACTCCTGACCTCAAGTGATCTGCCCCCTTGGGCCTCCCAGAGTGCTGGGATTACAGGCATGAGCCACCATACCTGGCCAGACTGGGTAATTTATAATGAACAGAAATTTACTGGTTCATAGTTCTGGAGGCTGGAACATTAAATATCAAGGTGCCAGCATCTGACAAGGGACTTCATACTGTGTCGTCATGTCACATGGCAGAAGGCAAAAGGGCAAAGAGAGAGGGCAACAAGGGGCTGAACTCGCCTTTTTTTTTTTTTTTTTTTGAGATGGAGTCTCACTCTGTTGCCCAGGCTGGAGTGCAGTGGCGCAATCTCAGTTTACTGCAACCTCTACCTCCCAGGTTCAAATGATTCTCGTGCCTCAGCCTCCCAAGTAGCTGGGATTACAGGCGCGTGCCACCATGCCCAGCTAATTTTTGCATTTTTAGTAGAGATGGGGTTTTACCATGTTGGCCAGGCTGGTCTTGAACTCCCAATCTCAGGGCCCACCTCAGCCTTCCAAAGTGTTGGGATTACAGGCATGAGCCACCTCTCCTGGCCTTGAACTTGCCTTTTCATAGCAACATTAGTTCCACCCATGAGAGCAGAGCATTCATGGCCTAATGACCTCTTAAAGACTTCACCTTGATACTGTTACAATGGCAATTTCAACATATATTTTGGAGGGGACAGACATTCAAACGGTAGCAGTCGGTGAAATAATTAAGGCAGATAGGTATCCTTAAAATAATTTTTTCCTAGGAGAAATTGTTTTAGACTTCAGAAACACATGAAGAAGAAGGAAGCTTATGGTACCCATTAACGTCTAAGGATACATCCTCTTGTTAACATTGTAGTGTACTTCATTCCAATCCGTGTGTGTATTTTGTTTTCCTACAGATTTGAAGTGAAACAGGGTTTTCCTCCAACCTTTTCCCCCAACCCAGCATCTTACCATAGGCATTTCCCATTCCACTAAATTTTCAAAATTGTTTTTAACGGCTGCATGGTATTCCTTTCAATGGATGAACCATAATTTAACTATTTCCCAATCATTGAACATTCAGATTGTTTAACATTTTTCCTGTTACAAACAGCACTGTGGTGAACATGTGTGTAAATCTCTGTATATATCTCTGATTAGTTATACAGAAAATATCAAAACATAGTAACGTTGCTTACTCATTATGTAGGGGTAATTCTAAAACAAAAATGATTTAAAGTATTTTACCTAATTTTTTTTTACTTTTGTCTGCCTAGCAGGCTTTCAAACTCCATTTGATAATGAGAGGTTTTAAGTACCTTGTTCTATAACTTTTTCTTCCAGCATTCGGGTTTCTACCTGGAACAGACTGAACTACCTAAAGAATGGTGTACTAAAGTCTGCCTTAAAATCTGCCATGGCCCATGACCCCATCTCCCCAGTGCTCTCTGATCCTCATCTGGACGCTGTGGATCAGCGGCTCCTGAGTGTCCTGGCCACCGTGAAGCAGTGCACCGACCAGTTTGGGGTGGACACAGTACTGGTGGAAGACAGGATGCCTCTCTCACACTTGTAATTCTCGACACAAAATAAGTGAAACTTCTTTTTACAAAGATAGAGAAACAGCACAATCAATTCCAAATGGTATGAGATGGATTGGAAGTGGCCAGCAGCAAGTTCTGGTGACAGGGGACAGGGTGGCCTTGGATGTCTTTGGTGTTTTCTGTAGTGGAAACTAAAGCAAAGACCACAAGTTTCAGAGCATAGAGACATTCCTGCTGAATTGCCTTCTGACCTCTTCGGCAATTGCCCATTTTAGCACTGGGCATCATAGTTGGTCAGTCTTAATTCCCATGCCAAAGGACAAACGGGTGTGACATCTGGATAGATGAATACTGGGATTGGCTCTGGAGCGTGTGTTTTGAGTTGAACCTTGTAGTCCTTTCTCCACGCCTGTGGATTTTGTGGAAACACTTTGCAATCTCTTGTGTCTTTTTTTTTTTACCAGAACTAGTTAAATCAGAATGCTTACTGTCCTACAGAGTGGCAGCAAATAAAACCTTGTATTCCATCAAGCCAAAATAGCACACTCTGTTGGAGGAGATGCATGTTTAAGATAGAATTGGAGGGAAGGACAAAAACAGAAAGGTGTTTGGGCTTTTAAGCCATTGGGTAGTATTGTTTTGATGATCTCAGAGGAGGGAAGAAGAGAGAGAGAGACCCACTGGTAGAGCCAGAATCGGGCAGATGATTGAAATGGAAAAACAGGTTCCCTTGTATTGAGGGTCTTAAGATGTGTAAAGAGCAAACATGACTTTGCACCTAAGTAAATTCTGCATTCTCATAGTTGTATCCCAATTAACCAAAAAGTTGTCTCTAGAGAAAATGCTATTACAATCTAAGCATGATTCTCTAAGGAGACTAATTTTTTCCCCTTTTGTCGAAAGCAGTCCTTCCCAAATTAACAAAGCAAATTGAAATAATACCTTGAATAACAGGTAGCTTGTGGTCTCTGTCATCCTCATTTCTCTTCTGAAATGAATTTCCACCTCTGCCTTTAGGGTATTTTGTCACTGAAGCTGCTGTTCCCAAGAGATCAGCAACCTTTTTGCCCCTTTCTCCTAAGAAAGGGACACTCCTACAGGTGAGAGTGTATACCTTACTGGGGGCTGGACTTATCTTGTGGTTTGGGGCCATGGAAAACTGGAAACAAAATTTTAAGCCGCCAGCGCCTTTTTTTTTTTTTTTTTGGAGACCAAGACTCACTCTGTTGCCCAGTCTAGAGTGCAGTTGCATGATCTCGGCTCACTGCAACCTCCACCTCCTGGGTTCAAGCGATTCTCTTGCTTCAGCCTCCAGAGTAGCTGGGATTACAGGCGCCCACCACCACGCCCAGCTGAGTTTTATATTTTTAGTAGAGATAGGGTTTCACCATGTTGGCCAGGCTGATCTCAAACTCCGGGCCTCAGGTGATCCATCTGCCTCGGCCTCCCAAAGTACTGGGATTACAGGCAGGAGCCACCATACCCAGCCAAGATTTTAAGCCTTCTGAGCCTTGAAATTGAGGAGGTTAAAAGGAAGAGCCTTAAGATTTTGATTTATGTCAAATCCTAATTCCATCATTCAGTCTTGTTTGGAGTTCTGAACCCATGATGTTATATTATGCTTCTTTCTCCTCTTAGCACTCTCAAATTTCAGGTTTGTAAAGCACAGTTTTCATTTTGTGTTCTGGCAAAGTGATGTCGACGTGTAAGTAGTTGCAGTAAAACACAGGGGCAAAGGAAGACAGGGCTGATGTGCCCGCTCACCTGTGGACTCAGAGCTATGGGCTTTGCTCTTGCATCTTGCCGAGGTGCGTTCCAGCTTTTCATTCCTGTCAAGCAGAGGCGAATATTTAAACAGTGTGGTTGAATACATTTAATGCCAGCCATTGGAAACTAGTTTTAGGCACCCACTCAAAAACAGCTTTAGAATTTATGCCCAGTTTTCTTGCACTGAAAGATAACTGAGTAACCTGTAACAATTTTTAAATGGCATGAAATTAGGAAACTTTTGTACATTTTATATACATTTTGAGATGAAGAGAACAATGGGCTGGGTTATGAAAAGGGTGTATTGAATTTAAGAAGACAGAGACTAGCACAAAACACAGAATTCATGTTAACCAAAGGAGGCACTGATTTCAGTTTTAAGGCTACTCACTGTTGTGTGTCCAGGGAAATTCATAACTCAGTATGAGAATACCTTGGTCAGTGCTCACCCACAGGCTTCCAGGAGCCAGCTGGGAGGAGACAATAGAAAGAGGTATCAGCTTTGCTCTCCCTGTAAAGGTTAGTTGAACTAAGTTATGGATTTGTGGTCTTTCAAATACATGATGCCTTTAGTATGCCACACTGAAATGAATAAGAAGTCTGAAACTGGGAACTTCGTAACATTGAAGGCAGAGATTCTGCTAAGGAAAAAAGCAGGCAGGAAAGAAAATGTCTCAATCCTTTCTTGAAAGCATTTGCAGAAAATATATCATTTCATTTTATTTGCATCTGTTTTCAGCCTCGTGATCTTAAAAGGCATTCTGATCATAAATTTAGAATTTTCATCCATAAAATTTAGAACTCTAACCCATAAAGTTAGAATTGAGCTAATAGAGTGGTGTGACATGGCACTGAGAATATAAATTTTTGTTCTAAGTCAGGATTTCAATAAGCTGGAAAAGTATGTTTGGGCAAATCTTGGAGAAAACCAACCATAAACTTACAGCTTTAAAATTCAGAAAGCCCTAAAATTTCAAACACTGTTTGAAAGAAGAGGTCGGGGCCAGGTGCAGTGGCTCATGCCTGTCATTCCCGCACTTTGGGAGGCCAAGTCGGGCAGATCACCTGAGGCAAGGAGTTCGAGACCAGCCTGACCAACATGGTGAGACCCTGTCTCTACTGAAAATGCAAAAATTAGCAGGGCACGGTGGCATACGCCTGTAGTCCCAGCTACTCGGGAGGCTGAGGCAGGAGAATTGTCTCTGTCTTAAAAAGAAGGAAAAAAAAAAGGAGGTGGATTTTTTTTTAAGTGTTGTCACACTCCTGCTTTCTCTATTAGAATCTAAGGCTGTTACAATCAAGTCGTTGCAGGGTTTGGATCAGCTGTAAGGTATGCCTACCAAACATCCAAAGGTAGATGTAGAGACATTTTAATACTACAAAACTAGGAAAATCTGAACTCATGGCCATTTCCTGCCCTCCTCCCACTTGTTACAAAATGTTTATTCTAAAGTTTGAATGGATAAATCTGAGTGTAAAGGTTTTGTTATAAAACTTTCTTTAGTATGAGGCTGCATTGTGGGTTTGGGGGAGGTGTAAATAATTTTCTGTGTAAAATTCATAGGATCTGATTTGCTCAGAGTATTATTCAAGAATGTATTAATAAGGCATTGCCCCCTGTTTGCACTCAGGATTAATATGTCAAATGAAATTTAAGAAGGAAATGGAAGAATTCAGGTACACTAATTGCATATTATTTTGGGAAAGATGAATCCTATACATGGCAATTTTTCAATGTCATCCAAAGCCAGCATTGTCTTCCAAAGAAATCCATCTTTTTTTTCTAAAAAAAGAAAATGCTTTTGCCTTCCCTTCCCTTCCCTTTCCATCCGCCATATTTCTTCAGCCTTTCTTCTTCATCACCTGTGTATCCTTTGACCAGTAAATGGCCACACCTCAATGATGATAAACAGCATTGTTGGTAAGCTATCTTATATGCCTCATCCTGTGAGTTTGAGCTTCAGGAAACATGAGTAAAGGTATATGTAATGTATATAGTCATATATGTATTCTAGCAAGAAAAACATATTTATTTTAACAAAGGGGAACACTGACTTAACTTGCTGAAGGACTTGCAGCTAGTGAAAAGTTCTCAGTCTCTGAGAGTGGACCCTAATTAACATAAAGACTATTCATCAGCAAATACCTACTGAGCAGCTCTAGTGTGCCAGCACGGGCCAGGCCTACTAGTGAGCCAGGCACACCTGTCTTTGGGAAACTCATTCTACAGGGGAAGGCCAGTTTTTTTCCCTTCAATTCCTCAAGTCTGGGTGGTGACAAGGTAGGAGGGACTGGGTACTGGACTACCACAGGTTTTTAGGAACTGAGGTGTTTCTCATAAACACAAAATGTTGGGTGAAACTGGGAACAACTTACTCGGAAGCTAATTTATTTGCTTAAATGGAAAGTGTGGGAGCCACTACCCTCTCTTTTGATCTGCCAAGGATTTCTTCTCAGAGCTGTTGCACAGAGATTGTACTTGGTAAGATACCAAACAAGACAGATATGCATCTAAATTTCTAATGTGTTCTATGGGTTTCAATTCTGAAAAAAGAAAATGAATAAAGATTTTAATAAATATGATGTCTGATCTTTTCCTCTTCTTTCTCCCTTCAGGATATTTCCAGTGGTTCCTATTTCAGTTTCCTTCCTGTTTTGTTAGGGGACAGAAGAAGATTACATCTTCTGTGACCACTTAAACTTCCACAGGGATTGTTTCACAGTACCTGGTGGATTAGACCTGCAGATTTCCTCACCAGTCTTTAAACAGTTCATACTAGATTGTAACTATACCAAAATTTTTCAGGGGATCATTCTTAGGTGCTTTTTGTATATTTAATAGTTAATTCCATTTTTGCAGCTTCCTTAGAGGTAAAGGATTATGAATCCTGAAGAACTTGTCAGCATACTACAAAAAAGGTAGGAAGAGAAGGCCAGTTGCCCTAATAGTACTTCTTAGGACACCTAGATTTTTAACTTTTCAAATAGAATCCAGCATCATAAACCTCAACCAGATAACTGAACAAAGCTCTTAAGATTTTTATTGGGCCAGGCGCTGTGGCTCACGTCTTTAATCCCAGCACTTTTGGAGGCTGAGGCCTGTGGGTCACCTGAGGTCAGGAGTTTGAGACCAGCCTGGCCAACACGGTGAAGCCCCTTCTCTACTAAAAATACAGAATTAGCTGGGCATGGTGGCACATGCCTGTAATCACAGCTACTCAGGAGGCCGAGGCAGGAGACTTGCTTGAACCCGGGAAGTGGAGGTTGCGGTGAGCTGAGATTATGCGATTGCACTCCAGCCTGGGCAACAAGAGCGAAACAGATGAGCTGGGAAACGTTCCTGTAATGTTTGTTTCTCATGCAGCGTTATTTAAATATGGAGACTTGCTTTTGTTTTGTTGTTTTTGAGACCGAATCTCGCTCCAACACCCAGGCTGGAGCGCAATGGCGCGGTCTTAGCTCACTGCAACCTCCGCTTCCCAGGTTCAAGCAATTCTCCTGCCTCAGCCTCCCAAGTAGCTGGGACAACAGTCACGGTCCACCATGCCGTGCTAATTTTTATGTTTTTAGTAGAGACGGGGTTTCTCCATATTGGCCAGGCTGATTGGTCTCAAATGCTTGACCTCAAGTGCCTCAGCCTCCCAAAGTGCTGGGATTACAGGCGTGAGTCACCGCGCCAGGCCGAGACTTGCTTTTGACCCAGAGTGTTTCCAAGGCAGATGGTTCTGACTGCCTTCAGCGGGGTTGGGAAGACGTCTATTGTAAGGCTAGGTCATACTCAGATATCAGTAAAGGTGTTGTGTGCCAATTTTGCCTTAGGCTTTTTTTTTTTTTTTTTTGGATTGACAGTCTTGCTCTGTTGCAGGCTGGAGTACAATGGCACAATCATAGCTCATTGGCAGTCTCAAACTCTTGAGCTCAAGTGATCCTCCTCCCTCAGCCTCTCAAGTAGCTAGGATTACAGGCGCGCACCACCGCATGCAGCTTATTTTTTATTTTTATTTTTGGTAGAGAGACAAGGGATCTAGCCTTGTTGCCCAGGCTGGTCTCAAACTCTGGCTTCAAGCGACCCTCCTGCCTCAGCCTGCGAAAGTGCTGAGATTATAGGCATGAGCCACGGCTCCCTGCACAGAAAGACTTTAAAAGTGCAGGTTTTGATTCAGTATGTCTGAGGCCTGAGATTCTGCATTTCTATCAAGCTCCTGGGTGATGCCAGTGCTGGGGTTCTGGAACCACACTTGAGTAGCACCGTAATGCTTGCTAAAGAATCATAGCTGTCTGTAGTTTTCCCAGCAGTCTGTAGATGTCCCCATCATCCATGAGATACTGCTCCCAGACCTTTAAAATGAGCACAGCCTCCAAGCCCTGAGATCGAAAGGAGTATTTATTGAAATACTCAAGAGACTTGTCTAGAAACTGGTGTTTGGATTTATTGTTTCTACACGGGACTGACTGGTGAAAAACTGTTTACCTCTATTTTTTTTTTTTTTTTATAGCAAAAAATGTCAGCCAGGCATGGTGGCTCATGCCTGTAATCCCAACACTTTGGGAGGCTGAGGCGGGCAGATCACCTGAGGCCAGGGGTTCGACACCAGCCTGGCCAACATGGCAAAACCCTGTCTCTACTAAAAATACAAAAAGAAAAAAAAAATTAGCGGCGCGTGGTGCTGAACGCCTGTAATCCCAGCTACTCAGGAGGCTGAGGTGGAAGAATCGCTTGCACCAGGGAGATGGAGCTTGCAGTGAGCCAAGGTTGCACCACTGCACTCTAGCCTGGGTAACAGAGCAGGACTCCATCTCTAAATAAATAAATAATAAAATTGTCTTGAAATCAAGTCGGTTGTCAAAGAACTTCCCAGCTAACCTACTTTATTTACCATGGGATGCTAAATCCAAGTCAGAACATCTCAGAAATGAGGAGGTAGCCCTACATGAAAGTTCCAAGCAAAGATAATTGTTTCCACAAAATCTTAAAACTTGGATTGTTTTAATAAACAATTGTTACTATTAATTTTTTCACCATAAATTCACTTACAAACTTCACCAATATTAACTAAAGCCATCCTCACCTCCTGTGTAGACCACCCAGAGCCTCCTCCAGGGCTGGGTAGATACAAAAATAAAAGTGGCCACATATTGAGTGTTGATGATGTGCTCATTGAATGAGGGGCAGCCCTATGAGGGGACTATTTTATTATCCCTTTTTATAGGTGAGGAAACGCATGGGACGGTTCAGTAACACCCAGGGTTGCACAAATAGAAAATGGTAATCACTATACTAGGCTGCCATTCAGACTCAAGCGACATTTGTTGAATGAGTTTTTTTTTTTTTTTTTTTTGAGATGGAGTCTTGCGCTGTCACCCAGGCTGG